>NW_022589709.1:57313273-57534515 GCF_004348235.1 Phoca vitulina
GCATGGAGCACTGGGTGTTATGCACAAACAATGAATCATGGAACACTATATCTAAAACTAATGATGTAATGTATGGGGATTAACATAACAATAAAAAAATTTAAAACTAAATAAAAAAAAAAAAAAGAAAAAGGGCTAAATGGGAAGACAGTCTTTAAAATTGCTTGTGTGATACAGATACCAACAAGACAAATGCAGAAAAATTGACAAAGAGCATATTTACCAGCAAGGAATGATTAATAAAAAATAAAAAATATCCAACCTAGCTAATAGTTAGACATAAATTACCAGAGTAAAACATCATTTTCACCTATCAAGAGTTAACATTAAAATAAAAAGATGTGGTGAAAATATAATAAAACTTGTACTCCCACACAAGGATACCAGGAATGTAAACTGGTGTAATATTTTTAAAAAGTCACTTAATAGTTTTGTACAAATGATACATGCTTGGTATTTGAAATTTAAGAAATAAAGAACAGTAAAAGAAGAATGCAAAAATTACTTACATTTGGCAAACATTTCAAACTACTCTTTATGCGTATAGTCAAACAGATAAAAATAACAAAAGCTGCATTATACATGATTGTTAAAGGGCTTTGGGCTTTAAAAGTATTTAATCCAGTTTTCCCTGAAATTAGCAAAAGAATATAATTGTCTTGAAACTAAAGGAATTGCTGAATGTCCAGTAAGTTTCTTTACAGCAAGCAATATTATTTCTCAAGAGATTTTTCCAAATTTAAAGATTACATAAAATACTATGAACTGGGATTGTTATGTGTCTCAATGTGTATTTTTTTTTTTTTTAAAGATTTTTTATTTATTTATTTGACAGAGAGAGAATGAGAGAAAGAGCACATGAGAGGGGGGAGGGTCAGAGGGAGAAGCAGGCTTCCTGTGGAGCAGGGAGCCCGATGCGGGACTCGATCCAGGGACTCCAGGATCATGACCTGAGCCGAAGGCAGTTGCTTAACCAACTGAGCCACCCAGGTACCCTCAATGTATATTTTTAATATGTGTTTATTAATAAGCATCTGGTTCAATTTTCAAGTAATAAAATTCAGTCAACTCTATGATAAAAAAACAGGAGTCTAAACAAACTCATTACCAAGCACAAATGTCCCATCCTATCTTTTACACACATAAAACACTTTAAAACATAAGCTTACTGGTAGGATGAGTTTTCAAGAAACAAGTAATAATGGAATGCTAAGCTACAAATATATAAGATGGAAAAAAAAGCTATATGGGGCTGAAGCTAGTAGTGATGACAGCAATTTTAAATACAAAGAAATTACTTATGTATTCAGATTATCAGTCTGTCTCCTTCTTCCTGAATTACCTGTCCAGTGAAGATTTGGCTTTGTAGTTTAATCAAGCACTGTCTTACATACAATCAATTACTCTGAGTACTACTACATTTTAGCTTGCCCCATGGTTTTCTTCTATAACTTTTCCCCCAGATTTCCAATTGCTTCTTTTTTTTCTTATTAGACAAGTACATTCACTCATCACTAAAAAACTTCCAGGTTTGTAATAATGAAAGGTATATATTAGTGTATACTATCTTCTCAAGATAATTTCCGTGGAACCATATGCTCAAACCCAGTAATTCTGTAAATTTATTTCAAAGAAATGATCAGAGACATATTCAACTTTTATGTGCAAAGCTATGCGGTTTTATGATAATAAAAATTAGAAACAATCTAAGTAATTAATAGTAAAAGATCTGTTAAATAAATTATAAAGAAACATATGCCACAAAGACCTGTTTTCTAAATGTTCACATACACAAACGCAAATGCATAGAAGATGTCTGGAAAGATACATACAAAATTAATAACGGTTATGTCTGAGGATGAGATATATTGGAGAACTTTATTGAGACTTTTTTTTTAATTTGAGAGAGAGAGAGCATGAAAGAGGGGGTGGGAGGGAAACAGGGAGAAGCAGGCTCCCCACTGATCAGGGAGCCCGACTCTGGGCTCAATCTCAGGACCCTGAGACCATGACCTGAGCCGAAGGCAGATGCTTAACTGACTGAGCCATTCAGGCCCCCCTTAATTGAAACTTTTAAAATGAAAATACATTGGTGTATTACTTGGTTTAATTTCAAAAATTCATAAAACTATTATTATTTTTCTACAAATCTGGCATAAACAAAAAACCAGATCAAAGAAAAATAGCAGTGAACAAAACTATATCCATATGATGAAGTATCATACACCTGTTGTTTTTTTTAATACATTTTAGCACTATGGGAAAATGGTCATTATATATTACTAAGTAGAGAAAAAGGGTAGACAAAATGTTCTAGCTGCTGTAAATATCTACGCACATCCATAAAGAGGAAAATAGAAGAAAACACATAAAAATATTAATAGCTGTTACATCTGGGTTGTAAAATATTGGTGATTTCTGTCTTCTTTCTATATTTATTCACTTTCTAAGTTTTCTGGAGTTTTTTGTAATAAAGGTAAAAATGGTTTAAAGCCAAACCACACACTGAGTTCTCTCACCAACTGCACAGTACACTGCCATCAAGTCCCTGGAAAACAGCCGTTCTGTTATGGATCTTCATCTTAAAGCTTGTGCATGGTGGGTGATACAAAATGATTCCACTAACTAGAAACTGCCCATAGTCTGACACAAGTTGGAAGGTTCTGTCAGTTTTACTGGAGACAAACACCCAAACAAAATGTGGAAGCAGACTACAGAGGTTCAAAGAAGGAGTTTTTGAGATGTCTCTAATAATCTGCTAAATAAAGCACATGTTTTGATAAGATTTATAGATATTGTGATTTTCTACTTTAAAAAAAAAATGGCCCAATGTTGTGTATGCCTTTGACCCCACAAACTTGGATCTATTGCTGAGTAGCATTAATAAGGCCATTGTTTGGCTGGAAGGAGAGGAGCTGAAAAGAGGGAATGATAGAAATATTTACTGAGTGCTAAATATATGCTAGGTACAAAGAAAGGCATTTTGTACAAACTAGAGCTTCCATAGAATTTCAGAGCTTTGATTTCTTGCTTTGGAGCTCATCCCCTCACTTCCTGGCTGTGCTGAATTATGGGGCCCACAAGGAAGCTGGGTCTCAGCTACCCCCATAGGGATGAGGGTAACAGGAACAAGATGGGTTGTTGAGCCCTGACTCGATTCTTCACTGTCTTCCACTTCCCTTCCTTCCTTGCTCGATAATACTGCATTTTTGGTTTTAAAGTCCTTTTTAAGCCCTACAACCACCCTAGAAGATAGGCTGGTACTATTAAAGCCATTTTACAGACAAGAAAACTAAGATTTAGAGATGTTCGGTGAAAGGCAAAGGTATTTGTGTGTTACGCAAATATCAGATAGAGGTCACCAGAACCCAGGCTTTCTAACCCTCTAGGTCACCCAGTGACCGTCCCCCTCCTCCATCCCTTAAAGCAGTAAGTGGCAAGTGGTAAACAGACTTTACTTCAACTACATACCACCAGTGTCTATAAAAATGTCCCTGGGCCCATCCCAGGCTAAGCCAGATGCCACACCCAGCCACAGGAACTCAGAAAGAGCAAAACCACTAGCAAACTTTTCTCTTGATTTTCATTATGAGAGCACTGACAGAACCCATCCATCTCAAGGCCAACACCAAGCACTGAGTTCCTGAATCTCTGCCTCGATGATAAATGTGTTGCCCTCAGCCTCCATTACCACCTCCCCCAAATCTTAGGGTTCCCAACTCTCTTCCACAGCTTGCTCTTTTCCACCCCCTCCCCACTGTCACTTCCGTATTCCAACAAATTTGCCCTTTTGGTAACTCAGATCTTATTTCACTACATGTGGAAACCGTGAAAGTAGTTCTAATGTCAAAACAGAACCACTCATCATCATCCAACGTTATTAAAATAGAGAAAGAAACTGGACATGAAGATGGCCAAAAAGATGACCTTGCCAACAGGAAATTCTTTTCCTGCCCTGACTCATATGAAAAGTTTTTATAACTCAAGCTGGGCCAACAGAAAGGAAAAGTAAAGGTAACAGACATGAAAAATGATTTCCAGAGAACCCAGCTACATTTCTAGAATAAGCTGATTATAGCCGTTGTTTCCACTTCTTCACTTCTTATTTCCACATGACCTCTCCTAAAGTGGTGCAATTCAGAGTCTCCAATAGCCTTCCTGATGAGTGAAATGGCTTCTTTTCTCATTTCTTGTTTTCCGAATTTTCTAGGTGGTTAACTCTGTTGGACTTCCCCTTCTTCAAACTTGCCATGCCTTCAGATTTTGAAACATATCAAGGTTCTGGCTCTTCCCCATTTCTCTACTTGCTACTTTCCTCCTTTATTCTCTGATTCTACTTTGAGAACATTTTACTAATCCCTGTCCCTCATTCTGTTTTGCTATTTTCCCCATTCCCATTCCCACAACAAAAAGGATTCAAAACCTATGTGTCAACCCCAGTCCATATGAGAGATAAGTCACTTGTTCCTACTTGCAAATATAAGGTGTTTTCAGAGTTTAGCTCAGAAGAGAGACCGGAGGAAGACATGAGACACCACTGAATTTTCCTTGGGTTGAGACATACACAATCTCAGGCTGAATGAGGTTGTCCAAGGAGTCAGTGAAAGCTCACAGACCTCTCTGCCAAAGTGTTCCCCAAGGTGGGAACAGATAGTGAATCTTTTTACCTTCATCGTTACAGGCCACATACCAAGGACTCAAGGTCCATAGCACAAGGGCTACACACTTAATTTGATTCTCTAATAACTAGAATCTTGTGGCTAACCAGTCATAAGCCAAATTGATATATAATTAAAAGCATCTTTATGCCTGTCAGCGCTCTGTGAGAATCAGCACATTTGTCTAATAGAAGGGCAATATAATTAAAGAAATTCTGAATACTGGAATCAGGAACTCCCAGAGGGATGTGTTGCCCACAGTATACACTACTTAAATAAGGCATCCTCAAGGGTCTCCACAGGTCACATGCCCAGGAAGAAGAGCAGTGGTCACTGACTAAATGCTTGATTGACTTGATACAAATGGAGATAAAATTCCTTGCTTTCCAATAAAATATTTATAGAGTATTAATAAGTAGGTAGCAAAAAATATCACTTGAACATTTACAGGGCTCCTTATGATTCATTCATTCAACAAATAACCTAACTGATGGTGAATAAGGGTAGGCACTGTAGGAAATGTAAAGGTAAATTAGAAATATTTCCTCTGGGGGCGCCTGGGTGGCTCAGTCATTAAGCGTCTGCCTTCGGCTCAGGTCATGATCCCAGGGTCCTGGGATCGAGCCCCGCATCGGGCTCCCTGCTCAGTGGGAGGCCTGCTTCTCCCTCTCCCACTCGCCCTGCTTATGTTCCCTCTCTCACTCTGTCAAATAAATGAGTAAAATCTTTAGAAAAAAAAAAAAGAAAAAGAAAAATATTTCCTCTGGACAAGAAAGTGGCAATCTAACAATAAGATTAAATATGCACTTAAATAACTACAATGTAAGTGGAAAGTAAGTGATGCAAGAACTGTCCAGCTAAAATACTACTTGTCTAGCTTTCTAAATATCAGGATGGAGAGAATGCTTTTAAGTAGTATTTGATCTACTTAAGTAGCATATCCCAATTCATCCATTCATTTGACAATGACTTATTACTTGTTCACCAAGTACAAACTGGAAAAAAAAAAAAATGTTTTAACCTGAAAATCCTTTTTATTTGGAGGGTACAACATTTTACTCTCTCAGCAACAATGTACTGTTGTTCCTCACCCTCAGCAAAAGGAATAGGGGATACAGAGGGACAAAACATAGGGACCCTGCCAATGTGTAGCTCAGAGTCTCATCAGGAAAGCACAGTAATTGTAAGAATACTAAGAATCACCAAAACAATGTGCTGGGTCTTTAGCTTGACATTATCCAGGCAATCTTGTCTCCTCCAACCCATGCTCCATACGAGATCACTGTGCTCCCCTCTCCCAGCCAGGAAGCCCTGGAAGATGGATTCGGGGTTGAAAATATCTACCTACCAAAAATCCATTTATGAATCACAGATAATATTGGTGTTCTATTCCCAAGAACCCCATCTCTACTCAGAAAAACAATTAGGGTAGTCATTGTTGGGGCAAATAATTAGGTCAAACATATGTTGGCCATTCAGCTCACCATGAATAAATGGAAGCTGAAATACTAGGTAATGTCCCTCAATTAGATCTAATAATCCTCTTCACAAAAGCCTGAGAAGCATATTTTGTGTTTATACCAAGCCCCCGAGGTTGTTGGTAAAAATGGCCTTGTAATGGGTCACTGAGACAACTCAGCTAGGACACAGCCCCAAGACTGCAGGTAATAAAAGACGGTGACTTCTTTCATGCCACATAAGCAAACGTATTCATATTCATCCTTGGCAATTCATTTATTCCAGATATAAAAACAAGTTCACTTATAGTTTTAAACATATTACAACTCTATATAAAATGGAGGTTCCTTTATAAGATATTTTTGGTACATTTTCTTAAAAAACAAAACAAAACAAAATAAAAGTCTATCTTTTTCTGAAAGCCTAAATGAATTTTAAGGAATTAACAAGGTTACTTCATTTGTTCACTATCATTTATTTCTCATTTGTCCATGTATTCAGCACAAATTTAGCAAGGTGTATTAGACACTAGCGTTAGAGTTAAAGAGGGATAAAGCAGAGCCCCTGTCCTCAGGATGCCCACAGCCCAGCTATGGGAGCACAGAAGACAGAGTGATCAACACCTAAAGCTTAACCATGGCCTCAATGGGGGTGAGCCATTACTGGGCCCAAAAGGTCGCCATGAGCACACCAGGCCAAGATAACAGCTGAAGGAAAAAAAAAAGCCCAGGGGCTAATGGGAGAGCAATGAAGGAACTTTCCTGTTTAGAGCGTGGTTTAATCAAATATTAATTTAATGAGATTTTTTATCCTGAGTAAGTCTTGGAAGAATCTAAAAATAAAAACACATTGACTAGACTTTAAGTATTTCTCTCTAAATAAAACCCTACTAAAAGTCCCATCTTCAATCTGAGCTGCAAGGTTTATAAAAGTGCTATTTATTAAAAGCATGCCTTCTTCAGAAGGGAAGGCACTCTAAATCTTAAGAACAAATGTCAAGGAAGGATCAGAGTATAGTAAGTGCTTTAATAGATAACACAATTACTTGAGCAAACACACCCAGAATTAGCAACAAAACAGACATTTACATAAGAGCTAACAACATGAATCAGTTACTGTAACAGCCCAGTTTCACTGAGAGAGAAAAAAAGAGAGGGAGGAGAGAGAGAAATAGAGAGGGGGAGAGAGAGACAGAAAACACTTTTATAGTAAAAAAAATAATGACCAATATTTTCCTCATCACTTTTTCATTCCTACATCCCTATATCCTTGACCAGTATCATCTGATAAAATTTAAATTATTCCACAGCTGAAGTCTACAGGGGTTAAGAATTTGACACAAATACATTAATTCAGGAGAGCAGAGATGATGCTGGATTTAAGACTGAGTGCTCAGTCTACCATTCTACTTCCAAACTAGCTTTGGACAACACTTTTAAAGAATGAGCTATAAATCAGAAAGGAAATGAACTCTGAGTCACCTCGTAACTGATCCAAAACACCTCAATTCAGTGCCACCACACCCTCCAACTTAAGAGTGACTGAGGGCCAAGAAATCTCATAGATCTTGTATCTTTCCTGCTGAAACAGTGCATTTCTGCTTGAAACTGCTGAGAAGTTCCCCTCCCCTCTCTTCCTAGCCCTCAAGATGTATAGTGCCCTTTCCTTCTGCTACATTCTCTGGGGAGGAATAGACTCTTCTTTTGTGGCCATTAATTTTTTTCTATTACTAGTTCAAATTAAGTCATTTTTTAATTGTACAGTTTGATGAATTCTGATAAATGTATAATTCTGTATAACCATTACCTATGTCACCATAGAGAACATTTCCATTGCCTGAGAACTTTCCCCGAATGCCCCTTCCCAGTCAGTTCCTGCCCCTCCCCCAAAGAGGCGACAACAGCACTGATCTCTACCTCCATAGATTAGTTTTGGCTGTACTAGTATTTCATAAAAACGGAGTCATCCCATATGTTCTTTTGGTGTGTGTCTGGCTTCTTTTGCTCAGCATGTATATGAGATTCAACCATGTCACTGAGTGTATTGGTACTTTGTTCCTTTTTATTGCTGAGTAGTATTACATTATATGACTGTGCCATAATTGTTCATCCATTATCCTCTTGATAGACATTTAGGCTGTTTTCAGTTATAGGCTGTTAAGAACAAACCTGCCATAAATATACCTTAAGAAATCTTTTGGGGGATGATTGCTTTCATTCTTCTTGGGTAAATACAAAGTATCATAGATCAGGTACATGTTTAACTTTGTAATAAAAAATTTTTAATTGGCAAAACATTTTTCTTTGGATAGTACAACATTCTATCCTCTCACTAGCAATGTATTATTATTCCACATCCTCAGCAGAAGTAGCGCTGTGATCAGTCTTTTTAATTTTAGCTAACTTAGTAAGTAGGTAGTAATATCTTACGGTTTTATTCTGCATCTCCCTGATGACAAATTGCATTGATTACTTTTTCATATTTATATAGGCCATTCGTACATTTTCCTTTGTGAAATGTCTGCTCAAATCTTTTGCCCAATTTTTTTCAGGGTCACTTTTTTTTATTATTATGTTATGTTAATCACCATACATTACATCATTAGTTTTTGACGTAGTGTTCCATGATTCATTGTTTGCATATAACACCCAGTGCTCCATTCAGTACGTGCCCTCTTTAATACCCATCACCAGGCTAACCCATCCCCCCACCCTCTCCCCTCTAGAACCCTGTTTGTTTCTCAGAGTCCATAGTCTCTCATGGTTCGTCTTCCCCTCCGATTTCCCTCCCTTCATTTTTCCCTTCCTGCTATCTTCTTTTCTTTTCTTTTTTTTTTAACATATAATGTATTATTTGTTTCAGAGGTACAGGTCTGTGATTCAACAGTCTTACACAATTCACAGCACTCACCATAGCTCATACCTTCCCCAATGTCTATCACCTAGCCACCCCATCCCTCCCACCCCCCACCACTCCAGCTATTTGTCTTTTTATTACTGAATCACAGGAATTCTTTATATATTCTTGATATAAGAACTTATCAGATTTATGTTTTATGAATATTTTCTGCCAGACTAGTTTTTATTGTTATCTTCTGTGTATAAGAGATAGGAGTTTGTTGTTTTTTTCCCCATACAGATATTTAATTCTTTTAACGCCTTTTGTTGAAAACTTTTCTTTCTTTACTGAGTTGCTTTGGAACACTTGTCAAAAATCAATTGTGTGATTCTATTTCTGGATTCTATTTTAGTCCATTCATCTATTTGTCTAACCTTACTTCAGCATCACACTGACTTATTTACTGTAGCTTTATGGTCTATATTGAAATCAGGTAATAGAACTTATCCAACTTTGTTCGTTGTTTTATTCTAGGCACTTTACTTTCCCCATAAACATTAGAATTAGCTTGTCAATGTCAACAACAACAGCAAAAACCCTGCTGGGATTTTTTACTGGGATTGTATTGAATCTATACATTAATTTTAACAATATGGGTGTCTATAGCTAGCATTTTTGCTAAATTCACTTATTAGTTCTAGTAGTTGTTTTAAAGTTTCCACAGGATTTTTAATGTTCAAAATCAGCTCATCTATTAATAAATATTTTTTTAAAATTTCTTTCTTTCCCATCCATATGATTTTTTCTTCCCTGATTGCACTGGTTACAACCCCCAGTAAAATGATGAATATAAGTAGTGAGCTTTAATGGTGAATAGGTATTGAATTTGTCCAATGCTTTACTCAATCTATTGAGATGGTTATATTATTTTTCCCTTTATTCCATTAGAATGAGGAATTACATCAGCTGACTTTCCAATAATAAACCAATCTTGCACTCTTGCTATAATCTCTTTTTGGTTGTAATAAATGATTTTATATTTTACATATATATGTGTATACAAATATCACATATAATAGATTTGAATGTATATACATATATCTTTTAAATACTTATATATTTAATCTATTTTTGGTTTTCTAAAATAAGAATTTATATCAATAAATGTCACTTTAATCACTGGTTTATCTGCATATCACAAAACTTTTTGATTTGGTTTTCATTATTATTCAGTTTGAAATATTTTAAAATTTCCCCCATGAGTTCTCTCTCCAATTTAGAAATGTGATGTTTAATTTCCAAATAGATGACTATGTTCTAAATGTCTTCTAGTTGTTGATTTCTAGTGTGATTCTACTGTAGTCAATATTTCAATCTTTTAGAACTTATTGGTAATAATTTTAGGGCTCACCCTATGATCTGTCTTGATGAGTGTTCTGCGTACTATGAGAAAGGGTTTTTGTTTTGACTTTTTAGATGAAGTCTAAATGTTCTAGATGTTCTATAAATACCGATTGGCAAAGTTGGTTGGTAGTTTTGTTCAAAACATACAAACACACATATATGATTTGTATTCTTTGTGCTATTATCATAAACTTTAGTTATCTTGTAAAGAAGTTAAGAAATTAGTAGAAGTAATCACAGTTACCCAAATATTTACTTTTTTGGCATCCTATGTATCTTCATGTGGACCTGTGTCTCTACCTGATATCATTTCCCTTGGGTCTGAAGAACTACCTTTAACATTTCTGGTTAATTCTGCTTTTGCTGGTTTTTATTTATTTTTATAAAGATTTATTTATTTATTTGAGGGGGGGCGGGGAGAGTCAGAGAGTCTTATGCAGACTCTGTGCTGAGCATGGAGTCCGATGTGGGGCTCCATTTCATGACACTGAGATCATGACCCTGAGATCACAACCTGAGCCAGGTGCTTAACTGACTGTGCCACCCAGGTGCCCCTGCTTTTGCTGGTTTTTAAAGTTGGTACTTCACCTTAAGTTCTGGGTATTTTCATTTAGGTGAGAATTCTAGGTTGACTTTTTTCTTTCAGTGCTTTAAAGATGTCACTAACTGTCTTCTGGCATGTACCGTTTTCCATGAACAGTAATTCCAAACACTGTTCTCATTTATATGTCTTTTCTCCTATAGATATTTTCTTTATCTTTGACTTTCAGAAATTTGACTATGGTGTACCCACATGTTATTTTTTTATGTTTATTCTACTTGGGGTTTGCAGATATTCATACATCTGGTGGTTGGTATTTTTCATCAAACTTAGAAGAGTTTTGGTATTATGTCTTCAAATATCTTCCTCTCCTAATATCTCCATACTCTTTTTCTGAAAGTCCAACTATACATTGTTATATTATTTGATACTGCCCCATAAGTGGCTGAGGCTAAGTCCATTCTTTATGTTTTTTCTTTGTTATGCTTCCATTTAGATAATTTCTAGTGCCTAGTCTTAAAATTCAGTGATTTTTCTCCTACTATCTCCTATCTACTAATAAGCTCACGCAATGAATTTTTCCTTTTAGATAATGTATTTTTTAGCACTAGAGCTTTCATTGGTTATTTTTATAATTTCTATTTCTCTGCTGAGCTTTTCCATGGGTTAAATCATTAAGCTCTTTTCTTTTAAATCATCTAAACTTTATAACAGTTTTTCAAAATTTTGTCTAATAATTCACATATCATCATCTCTGGGTCTATTTTATTCACTATTTTTCTCCTTATTATGACTTACATTTTTCTGTTTTTTCACTTGTCTCATAATGTTTTATTATTACTTAGACATTGTGAATGCTACATCACTGAGAGTCTGGATCTTATTCTTTTCTCTTAAGGCTTGTTAATTTTTCTTTTCCTGGAAGGCACTAAATTGACTAGTAGATAGCTTCTATCCTGTCAAAGGTTTTGCTAAAGGCTTTGTTAGGGCAGGGATACAATAACCCTTACTATAGGGCTAAAGTAGCTTATTCCTAATGCATGGCCTTTCTGGTCTCAACTAAACATCTAATATGTTCATTGAGGTCTTTTCCCTCTGAATGTTGAGAATTCCAACATTTCCTAACTCTATGCTATTTTCAGAATATCCATTCAGCTAAAAGCCATCAGTAACTATTTTCTGTCAGAACTTGCAGAGTTTCATCTATATATGCATAGTCAGCTATAGAATCAGAGAAACACAAATTCTTATTTCTGATATTTCTTCCCTATATAGCACCCTACACTCTAATACCCTACCTTGCAAGTTTAAACACCCTACAAACTTTGAGATTTACTTCCTTTGTCCAGCAAGATAGCTGTTTTCTGTGTGGGCTCTTCTTCCATGTGTTATCATTTGGAAAGTACTCCCACACAAAAAAGCCAGGGTGAATATGGAGCTCATCTTGTCTATTTCCCTTCTTTCAAGGATCACAGATCTGTGCTGTTTTCCAATGCCTGGAAAAAAGCTGCGTCAAGTATTTCATCCAGTTCCGTATTTGTTAATAGAGGAAAGTTAAGTCTGATAATAATTTTTCTGTAATGGATGGAACTGTAAGACCATTACTAGAGGTTATCCCAAGTAGAGGAAACACATACAAACATATACTTCAATAGCCATGGCTCAACAGAAACCCTTACATACCTAAAACTTTCCAATGTCTGAAATTTGGGACCTGTGTACTTCCACTCATGATTAAGTTATACCCCCCAAACAAACAAACAGGTATTTACTGGTGGCAACACTTCTTGTTTTAGGAAGACAAAAAAGAAAAAAAAAAAAGCAAAAAGCCAAAGCATACCTGAAAAGTTACTCATATGACATGGGACTATAGAAGTTTACTTCCTGAATTGCTGAAACAGTCTAAATTTGTTCCTATGCTTGATTATAAGCTCTACACATGTGAATCTCTCATAACCTTGAAAGTGACATTTAGTTCATTCATTTAGTCAAAGTGAAACCAAAGTGAAACTTCTCTGTAGATCAGAATCTCTTATGGCTCAGACGATCATATAATTAATTATTCAAACTGGGAAGGTTTGACAGTTTTAATAAATAAGCAAGGACAAGAGTCATACACCATGACTGGAACATATGGTCAATCTGCTTACTGTGTTCAAATGGTCTCTTGCCTGGAGCTGTGGAGATGAGAAAGGAAGGTGGTTCTAGGACTTCTTTTAATGACTTAAACTCAGCAAGTTATGGGAAAGTCTGTTACTCTTCTTTTTGAAGAAACAAAGATCTAAGGAGGCTTACAGATCCACTAGTTTAAGTGGCCAGTCTTCACCTTTCTTTCCTTTTTTACATTTCCTGTCATACTTTGAAAGACCACTTCCCACTAACTGCAGGAATGACCACTGTGCATATCCTGCTCATGCATGTGAGGAGATAAGAAGAGGGAGAGAGACAAAAGTGAGAAAGAGAAAATAAGTTTTGCTATTTTTCTTGATAGGTGTTTTAAGTTGCGTTTATCTTTTCTGTCGAAAGTTGGAGAAATGATGTTCAGGTTCTATTCACCAATTACATCATTTGTTGTATTGTCTTCATTAAGAGCCCTTGTGTGATGCATCAAAGTAAAAATCTTTCTTTGTTAAAGATTTGTTTACCTCATTGTGATTAGTGGGAATACTAATCAGCCAAAGAAAAAAAGGAAAGATCATGCAAGGACGAAAATAAATAGTTTGGTAAAGGGAACAACTTTATTCTAGTCCTTGAAAACTATTCTATCCATATCCTTTTTTAAAGGGCTGCGGCATAAAGCATCCCCAGTCCTCCTTTTTAGTCCCTTGATTCTATTTCACAGTTGTTCCAGAACATTTTATAGCCATTCAGCTTAGTTCCCATTGATTTCTTTAACTGTGCTCGGAAAATATAATCACAAAATGTTCTCATGCCATTTGGGGTTCAAGGAGAAAGTAAAATAATGTTCTTGCAAAAATAAAAACCTTATTTGCCCTATAGTCCAAGCCAGATAGGAAACATTTTTAAAGGAGAAATGAACAAATGTCTTCTCTATTGTTTCTTCTTAGTTAGATGGGTAAGAAACAGGTAACATTCTCGGTATGGGTAAAATAAGTAAATAATAATGTATAATTGGCAGATTTCTCAGTGATTTTATTGGTCTGATGTCATCCATGCATAATTGGGGAGGAGATACGTAAATGGAAAGAAAATTTCTAATGCAGTCTGGGCTGGGGGTAGCATTTAATTCTGCAACACTGCAGTGTTGCATTGCAGTGATTTGAACAGGCATTCCTCAAAAATTTCCAAAGTTCTGCAGCAGACATTTATTCCCAGTGTAGTTATCAGAGAGCTGCATCTCCTTAAATTCTAGTACCATACAGATGCATGAGTACTGATCAGAACATAAATCATCATAGCTTTATTAAGACTGTTTATGAAGATTCTGAACTTAAAATGTGATCTTTCAGCAACTGAAGAAAGTGATAAAAAAAATTCCCTTCAGTTAGTCTATTAATCTTGATGCAAAAGGTTATTCATTTGACCTAAATCAGATACAAATTGGAAACACCTGGAGAACTTCTCAGACGCAGGAGATGAGAGAAGACAGACCATCAAAAGGAGGACCAATACTTCCCTTAGTTCCTGCTAGAAAAACATCTCACCTGTAACTTGTTGAGAAGAATCAGTGTGAAACACCATTCACCACGGCAGTTGACAGCAACTTCATCCTTCTAATTGTGTGCACCAAAATCCTTGAGAGTCACCAGGGATTCTTGCATCTTCTAGCCAATCCACCAGGAAATCCTGTTGGCTCTACCTTCAAATATACCCAGCATCGGACAAATTCTTACTAGCACCACAGCTCCTACCCTACCCACGCTACCATCATCTCTCAACTAAATTACTGCAGTAGCCTCCTAAATGATCTTTCTGTTTCCAGTTCTTACCTCCCCATAGTCTACCTTCAACCTAATAGATGGAGCAATTATTTTATTATCTTATTTTATTTTTGGAGCAATCATTTTAAAACTAAGGTAGAGGGGCACCTGGGTGGTTGGGTCTGTTAAGCCCTGACTCTTGGTGTAGGCTCAGGTCGTGATCTCAGGGTCCTGGGATCAAGCCCCATGTCAGGTTCCACACTCAGCATGGAGTCCATTTGAAATTCTTTCCCCTACATTTCCCTCCCCTCTGCTCCTCCCTCAGGTCGCACGTGCTCTCTCTCTCAAATAAATAAATAAAATCTTTAAAAAAAAAAGGACTAAGGTGGATATTGTCACACATTTGCTCTGAACTCTTGACAAGCTCTTCACTTCACTGAAACAACAACAAACAACCTTAAAGTTCTCATCATTGTGTTTTTGATCTACACATATTGGTGCAGTATCACGAGCATTAGTCAGTCAAGAATCCTAGAAGGTAGAATAGACTGCTTCCAACATACTAATTATATGACTTTGTGGATCCGGAAAGCCCTCACTTAAAAACCCCTCTCTTGCTGATAGATCATGGAAATTCAAGTAGGGGGATTTATATGTCTGACCTATGATTTTGATCTTCATTGAATTAACAAATACATTTCAGAAGGACAAAAATTATAAGGATAAATTACTTATATTTTAGAGTGTGTATGTTTCTCATGCCCTTTTTTGGCAGTAAATTATGAAAGAAAAGTAATATGGATGCTTTAGTGTGGAGAGAAGGAAATAGAATCAAACCTTACAGTACAAAGAGGCAGAAGACCCAGATCACAAATTTCTGCTGCACTGTAATTCTACCAAAGGCCAAAACTAAAAACAACTTGTATTAAAAATGTAATGGCATTTAAAAAATTCACTATCAAAAAATAATAGTACATGCTCATTGCAACAATTCAAGTAATACAAAGATATAGATAAAAAAATGAATCTTCACCTCCAGCTCTTACTCTATTCCCATCAAGACACATTATTTAATAGTTTAGTATATATCATTCCACTGAGATACATTTAAATTTAAAGTATGCCCCTAATGCTAACTGAGCTCAACTTTGACATTCAGCTCCATTATAATATTTTCTTCGGTTAAGGTTATTTTTCAAAAAAACATTTCAGCTATCTATAGAGACCATTTGAAGATAATTTATTTTATAAAAAAGAAAGAGGATCCACATGTAAAAGATCTTCCATTACATCTCTCCATGTCTGGCAAACTAGTTCATTAAGCAATTTTTTTGCTTAAAAGTTTGAGATTTTTGTCAAAGGTCATGCATTCTTTCAGAAGAAGAAAATGAGATGCTATTCCCCCAGTGGAAATTTTACAGAATTACTTTCCTTGTTTTTTTACACTGAAAATACACTTGGATAAATTAATGGTAATTTCTGTGATTGTTTGAATCCTTTGTCAGTGACAGGCTCTATGTTAAGAAATCACTCTTTGTGAATTACCTCTTGTAAGTCCTCATAACCAGGATAAAGGTTTATTCTGGTTTTTCAGATTATAGTTAAGGACTAGAAAGTACTCAAGGAATTCCAAAATTCAAAAAGAGAATATGTTCAAACTAACGTTTCTCTGATTTATAGGAAGTGTCTACATAATGTTACCTTCAGATTCTTTTACTTTTATTTCTTCACTCTGGTCTGCAAACTTTCAAAAAATGTGTTTTGGACTAAAATCTTTCTTTTTTCCCCCCTAAAACAAAAGGGAAATACCTTCTCTTTTCAGAAAATGGAAGAATAACCAAACTAACAAAGTTACTACAAATTCAGCATAGCATAACTTTATATATCTAAGCCCTATTAAGTCATATCTTTGGTTCTTTGAGACATTTTTAGAATATGGGAAAAGAAACAGAAATCAAGAGAGAACAGGACTAGAATGTGAACCAAAACAAAGTCAGAAGACAAAGTGCTAGACTGACATGGGGTGGGAACAAGCAGACAGATGTAGCTGAACCATATTTAGAAGTGGGGGAAAAAATCATCTCTCATTTACCAGGACAAGATGACAAATGAGTCTTATCTCATGTGTGAACCGCAGCTGATTGATAGTAGCTGCCTGGAGGGTAGTGCCTGAAAGGGATTCTAAGGCCCTCCTTGCGGGCAGCCACAAACTATTAGGAAGATTTTGACATGTCTAATTTGAGCATAAAATAGGGAATGGCAACATATATCCTATGGAAACAAAGAAGAAATGGAGACTAGTAGTAACTAAGCACTTGCTTTGCATCAGGTACTTTATACATATTCTCTTACTAAATTCTCATAGATCCAATGACGTTAACACTATAATCTACATTTTATAGATGAGGAATATCATTCATTGAGTGACACTTCATAAAAGTGGGAGAGAAACAAGGATTTTATGATAGAGGGAAGGGAAAGTGTGTGCAAATGACCAGTCCTGCAGATGAACAGTTTGTGAACTGACTGCTGTCATTCAGGAAGAACCTATGTACACTAATGTCTTCATACCCCATTGCTTCCAGTGTTTCCAATGCTTCTTATATGTAAGTATCACAGATATTCAACAGTCTAAATTGCCTCATTCTTCAAGATGTGCCATTGTGCTAATTATAACTTCTTTATCAATGAATAATTTTTCCCTTTGGAAATTATTTTACAGTTGGAAAGAAACCTAATTCAAACTCTGATTACTACTCCTAGACCACAGAGATTATTTTAGAACAATGGAAAGGAAAGCATATGAGCCCAGAGCACAGAATGCATCAGTAGTCTCAGCCACTGAGATACTCTGCTACTGATAACTGGATCTGCATCTTGGATTAGCCACTCTCCCCCCTTTAGGCCTCAGTTTTCCCACAAAGGGTTGGACCACTCCTTCTAAGGTCTATATGGACTCCCGAGTGCTGTGGTTTCCATAAGTTCAAATGCAACTCTTACTAGAAAGAGTCAGAGAGGCTTTACTGTAAATAATAAACAATATTGCCTGGGAATAAAGAACATGTATTTTATCTGTACCTTTTTTTAAGACATATTGGGCATCTTCTAGGTGAATGCCCTTGCTGTACACACAGACTCAGGGAGAATCACTCATTCACTCCATGTTAATGTACAGACTAGTGGCTTTGAGTAAGGTATGTAGGTATGAGAGGAATCTAAAGTTGTAAATCAAGTATAAATGTGCTCTAAACTTAGGAATAATAAGGTACCTAAGTAACTAAAACATGGATCAGAAAGTAAAAAAGAATCACAGGAGTTATACAGATAAATTGATATGGGGGATAAAAGGAAGGGTAAATGCCTTTTGTGGGGCTATGGACAATAAGAAAAGTTTCTATGGATAGAGCCTTGTGAGCAGGCCTTCAGAAATAAAGAACACTTGGCCACATAGGGAAGAGTGAGAAGAGGAAGGCCATCCAGGCAGATGATCCACTGTGAGCAACGGCAAGAAGGAGGGCAAGTGCAGAACAAGAATGGAGAAAAGGAGCATATTCACTGCGGCTGGGCTGAAAGGTCCCTGCCGGCAAATAGTGGTCAATGATAGCGGAAAACAGTACAGCATCTGCAGTGACAAATAAAGTTAAAGACTTTATTTTCTAAGTCAAATCTTTTTGAGCAGGAGAGTAAAAATCCCTGTTATCTGCTAGATCTTTATGGCAGCAGAATATAAGGTGAACTGGACTGAGAAGTTCCAGGGGATGAGGAGGTCAGTCAGGATTACTTCAGGGTCCAACCAAGAACTAACAAGTGCCCGGATTAATATCATTACAGGGGGAATGGGAGAGGGCACCCAAAAAAACTAATAATAATCATAACAGCTCACATCTTTGGGGTGTTTACTGTGCACCTTGAACTGTTCTAAGTAAGTAAACTCATCTAATCCTCACAACAGTGCTTTGAGCTAAGTTCTACTGTTTCAGGTTAAGAGATGCAGACACTGAGGCACAGACGGTTAAAAACTGCCTAAGGACACCCATTAAGGAACCTAACCTCTGGTTCCATAACCCTGTTTCTTAACCATTCTGGCACACCGTAGAAGTGAGGGTGACATGGCAGGGTCACTGAGGCATGATGACAGGAAGGAGGAGAAAAGATCAGAGTTGATGCTGAGACTCCAAGGCTGGCTGCTGGGAAGGTAGAGGAGCAGTTGTCAAAGGATGGAGGAGGAAAGAGGCAGGCAGGTTTGAAAGAAAGAAAGTGAGTTTAGGGCATGTTGCTTTGTACTGGCTGCCATGAATGAAGGTAAATACCAACAATAACAAATAGAGGCCAGGAATGTGAGTGAGTGTTGGGGCCAAGGATACAGACTCATGAGGGTGAAAGTTGATGCCATGACACTCTCCAAGCAGAGAGTGTGGTGAGGGAAACCTTCGCACAGGTGCTGAGGGAGCATTTAATTAGAAAAGAAGAGGAACTGAACAGAAGGGGTTCAAATCCAACAATGCCCACAGAGAAAGGGAGTAAGACTGGAGAGCACATGCTATGGAAACTAAAGAAAAAATGGCTCCAACTGGGAACACAAAAAGATGTCAATGGAATTAGGGAGCATCTAGGAAGGCCCTTTCCAGTGAGTTTGATATTTAATAGGATCCCAAAGAAGCAATGTCATTTCCACAGAAACTTAACCCACGATCAAGGACACAGAGAAAATCTATTTTGTCATTGAATGCAACTCAGGCTAAAGAGGCAAAATGAGCAAATCATTACCAAGATACTCTTTTTTTCAGGGAGCCTATGTTTGTATATGTGAAAAATAAAATAATTAGATAAATAAAATATGTGCTAAGTAAAATAAGCATTCCCAATTTATCTGTGGCATTTGCTCCACTCTTTGGCAATGCATTCTAAATAATCAATTTCATCAACCAAATGGTAATCCCATGACCTCATTGGGCTAGATAAAGAAAGCTGTGGACCTCTCAGCCCCACCTGCCACTGCATGTGCTATTGGACCTCACATAAGATATGTAAGAAATTCATTTTTGAATTTAATCAGGGACAGGAGCCCCCATCCCCAACCCCATTGCCTGATGGCTACTTATGCTATGGGAAGATGTATAGCTTTATGCCAAGTAAACCAAGGGTAACTGTCAATAACTGTCCCCTCCCAAGTTTTCCCTAACAAGCCAAGCTGACTCAGTCTGTCCTCTCAGTTCTCAGCCTCAAGACCTGATTTAAACTAAACCAGTGATTAGAAATGATGTGTCCTCACAGAAGGACAGAGTACAGGACTCTATTTTAAAGGAACGTTGAACTACATGGACACTCCAATTTTCCCTAATTCTCAGAGATAACCCTGACATTTGCAAGAACTGGCAGTGACCACCCTGTAACAACCCATCTACATTCCATGTTTACGCTGCTACTGCATCATTTTTTTTATTTCATTGGTTTTTTGTTTGTTTGTGTGCGGTGTCAGTAATGATTCTTATGAACACAATGACATAAGCAACATAAAATGCTGGAAGGAAGGAGAAATGTCAGTGATTAAAAGCCAAAGAGATTCATATTTAGAAAAATGAAATAAATGCCAGTTACATAATTCCAAAGAACAGGCCTTTGCCTGGGCAGCAGCCTACCTCAGGTTCAATGTCTCTGTCCCCCCACAATGTTCTTCTGCCTGTCTTCTGGCAGAATTCAACTCAGGGAAGGGTATAGCTGTCATTTGATAAAACACATTTAATTTCCAGTGAGGAAAATTAACTGTCTTCACAATACTGCTCTTGATGTAAATATGTTGTATATTTAACTCTAAACCATCTACTAATTTGCTTTAAATTGGCCCAATAATAATTATTGCTTAAAGTTATGGCAGTAAAACAGCCTCTGCTTTTTGAAAAGCTAATTTTGACAGCAGGTGCTTTTTATGCCACTGTAATCTTTCCTAGAAAGATCATTATCACTTAATTATAAATGGCAGCTGCATTTAGGGTATTTTGGTTCACAATGATGATTTGATTGATTACTGGAGTTCCAATTCCACTATGTTAATGAGTCCAGTCTACTGGGATTTCCAAAAAGCGTTATCAAGATTCTCAGTATCAGCACACATTAGTTCACTCTGTCACAAACTGTCAGCCATGAGGTAATGTTTTATATAAAGGACAAAGACAACTATCTTTTCCTTTTTGGTCAAGAAATTTAAAAAATAAGCAAAACATTTGTGTGTGCTCTTTCAAATAATATGTTTCTTCAGCGTCTAACTCAACCATATATGCTTTGAAGAAAACCAATTTAGATGAAGTGTTTTGTTTGAAGGATATTATTATACTTAAAGAAGAATAGGAGTTTTCTAGAATTTAAGGGGGGAAATATGATGGTAATACATCTGAGACTTTTCATATTTTTAAAAAGTAATACCTATCTTCCTAGAAACCCAATTTTGATATTTTTCCCAAACAAATGATAAACATAAAAGTCAGCAGATGTGATTACTTACCCTTGAAACTGATGAATCTTTAGGTCAATGACTATGTAGATATATGTCAATCTACATTTGTTTTCCATCGGAGAGAGAGAAAGAGAGAGAGAGATGTTGAATACATCAAATGCAGGGACATTTTGTCCTCTTTAGGAGCCTAAACCAATAGAGAAAGAACATATAAAATTGCCTCTGTTCCCAAACTACTCCTTTTCTAACTTCACTGCCTCTGTCCCCCTGCTAACTTCTTAAAGACATGTAGCTGCATGATTTAGGCAAATCCCTAAACTTCTTCAGGCCAACACTGCCTAATCTATAAAATGATGCTGACAATATGACTAGATGCTGTGCAAACCAAATGGTACAACCTATGTTAAGCTCTTAGAAGAGTTACTTTCACATATGAAGCATTTAAATATTATAGGCGATTTTATGTTCGTTATTGAAGAACTGTATGTTTTTATTGAGCTTCTTCTTGGTGTCAGGCATTCTTCTGGGTAAAAGAATGAAATATAATCTTCTCTAAGCAGACTACAGTCTATGGCAGCATGGTTTTGCTTGGCCCCTAATCTAAGAATGAATGTTATATTTTCAAAGGGTTGTAAAGAAAAACAAAGAATAATATGCATCAAAGACCTATAGGGCCCTCCAACTTTAAAATATTTATTATCTGGCCCTTTACAGAATAAATTTTCCAAGGGCTGCTCTGGAAGAGTTCTCAGGCTAGTGAGATCAACTAGTGAGTACTACGGTAAGTGCTTCATAAGGAACAGAAATGTTCTGGTGAGGGAACATCAGACTAATAATCTTGCTGAGGACAATGGAGAGAAAGTCACAGAAGGTCTTATAGTAGAAGATATATTTGAACTAGGACATGTGTATTGTAGAGTAGGTAAGGTCTGATCAGCCTCAGAAGGGAAAGGAGTATGCACAAAGAAAAAACAAGATCAAAACACTAAGATGGTATGTTCCAGGAACTGTGGTTAATTGAATGTGTTTGCTTATAGGGTGTCTATCTGTGTAGAAGGTAGGGTGAGGAAGGGGAAATTTAATGGCCTACAATGAATGTGGAAAGAGCCATAATATGAAGGGCCTTAGATGTTCTACTATAGGTTAAGAACTTTTATGCGAAAGTAAAAGTTTATCACGAAAGGTTTTTAAGTAGGAGAATGACAAAATCAGATTAGAGATTCAGAACAATAATTCAAGTAATAGTACAAAACCTAAACTATAAAAGAAACTCTGGCTTTGGGCCAAGATGCAATAAGAGGAACCAGATTTAACCTTCTGCTTAAAATAGCTAAAAAGAACTAGACAAAATACACAGAACAAGGTCTTCAGACATTGGCAAGAAACAGTGCCAGACACTGACTCCTGAAAGAGGGGGTAGAAATGAACTAAGCCTTGATTGCCCAGATTCCTTCATGGAGAGAGGTTCTAAGCCTCAGCATAGGAGGAGGGAAAACATAGCACATAATGATGATAAAAATCAATCAACAGAAACAGACTGAGAAACAACAAAGATTACATAATTGTTAAACAAGTATCTTAAAGGTTATAACTATAATCCAAATGCCCAAATGTCAAAGTAGAGGAAATATGAGCATGTTAAGTAGAGATATAAAAGGTATTTTTAGAACACCTAAGACTCTTAGAGACAAAAATATATATATATATATATATATAAATATATATATACACACACAATGCCTAAAATGAAAAATAAACTGGATAGGATAACAGAATATTAGACAGTACTGAAAAAAGCATCAATGAACCCAAAAACATAGTAATAGAAACTATCCATAATGACACACACAGAGGAAACCCCTCCTGCCCCCCAAAAAGAAATGAGTATTAGTGGTCTGTGGGATGCATTGAGTCTCTGAAGAAAGAAAAAAGAGGTTGGACAGAAAACAATTATTTAAAAAAATTTTTTTAAGATTTTATTTATTTATTTGACAGAGAGAGACACAGCGAGAGAAGGAACACAAGCAGGGAGAATGGGAGAGGGAGAAGCAGGCTTCCTGCCAAGCAGAGAGCCTGATGGGGGGCTTGATCCCAGGACCCTGGGATCATGACCTGAGCCAAAGGCAGATGCTTAATGACTGAGCCACCCAGGTGCCCCAGAAAACAATTTTGAAGAAATATGGAAAAATATTTCAAAAATGCTTATACACAATAAACCCACAGATTCAAGGACATAAATAAAACACAAGCACAAGAACCATGGATGTAGTGACACCAAGGTTCATCATAATCCAATTGGCTAAAAACTAGTGACAAATAGAAAGTCATAAAAGTGGGGTTGGGGGAGACATTACATACAGAGAAACAAGGACATGACAGCAGGATTTTCCTTGGAGATAATGTGAGGTAGAAGGCATTGAGTAACATCTTTGAAAGACTGAAAAAAAAGACAACTGTCAATATAGAATTTTATACCCAGGTAAAATATCTTTCCAAAACAAAGATTAAATACAGACTTATTTATAACATACAAAAGCAAAAGAATTCACAGCCAGCAGACCTGTACTAAAAAGTATATTAAAAGTAGGTCCTTCGGGTAGAAGGAAAGTAATACCTTATGGAAATCTGGATTACCAAAAGAATGAAGAGCATTGGAAATTATTTTTTTTTTATTTTTTAAATTTATTTAAAATATAAGTGACTAAGGCAACAAGGGCTTATAACATATATAAAAGTAAAATGTATGAAATCAAGAACAAATTAGACATAGAAGGAGAATTCCCCAACCTGATAAAAGACAGCTATGCAAAACCTACAGCTAACATTATATTTAATATTCAAAGACTGGTATCACAAAAAAGGCAAAAACGTCCTCTCTTACTCCTTGTACTCAACATTGTACTAGAGCTTCTAGTAAAGGTAATAAAGCAAGATAAAGATGCAAAAGGAATCTTAACTGGAAACAAAAAAAGAATTATGGTGAGTGAAATAAGTCAGAAAAAGAATATTCTACTTATATCAAATTCTGGGGAATGCAAACTGATCTATAGCAATAGGAAACAGATGAATGATTATCTGAGAACAGAGTTATGTGGGGGAAGACAGTGAGGGACATATTACAAAGGAGCACATGGAACCTTCTGAGAATGAAGGTTATGTTCATTACTTTTATTGTGGTGATGGTTTGAAAACTCCTCAAACTGTATACTTCAAATATATGTGATTTATTGTCAGTGAGTTATATAGCTCACTAAGTCTGAAAAAAATGATGATGATTAGGATTGAGGTGCAAAGGCAGAGATTTGTCTAGGAGAGAGGAGCAAGAGAAAAGAGGAGAAATAATTGAGACCAGAGTTAGAAAGGTGACGTCAGGGGTGCTTGGGTGGCTCAGTCAGTCAAGCATCCAACTCTTAGTTTCGGCGCAGGTCATGATCTCAGGGTCGTGAGATGGAGCCCTGAGTCGGGCTCCATGCTCAGTGAGGAGTCTGCTGGAGATCCTCTCTCTCCCTCTCCCTCTGACCCTCCCTGCCACTCTCTCTCAATTAAATAAATCTTAAAAAAAAAAAAGAAAAGTGACTTTAGGAATGAAGAAAATAATAAAAACAAGGTTTCCTTCTGAGGTTGAATGAACAAATTTGCAATGGGGTATATGGTGTGACTATCAACAGCATTAAGGAATGGAGGAGAAGTGTCTGACTGAAGGGGAAAGAGAATGATTTGAGTTCTAAACATGTCCTATGGGACATCTAATTACAAAGTGAAGAAATAGTTGCATATATAGTGTTTAATTTCAGGACAGAGATCTTGGTTGCAGATCCAGATTCTGGAATCCTAAGCAATATGGTAGAAAACTGAGCCAAGGGGAGCGGGTGCAAATGCCTAGGGGAAGTCCTTAGATTAAGAAACAAAAAGAGGAAGTGGAGCCAGGAGAAATATCAGTACTAAGGAATGGACAGTAGGCTTTGTTCTCTAAGAATCTCCATCTTCTTATCATCTCATACTCTACTTTCAATTTTCCATTCAGGGCAGATAAAAATAAACCAGCACAATCCCCAGCAACCAGAGATTCACTTCTCTCCAAGAACTGACATTTATAATTTCAACTCCATCTTGGATCAAATCAAGAACTATTTCATCAAGTTCTCAAGTATATTTACACACTTTGTATTTATACAAAATACATACCTAACTCTTTTCAGGGTACACATCATCCCTACATTTTGCTGTGCTTGGTAAGAGACAGTAGAGAACTGGGACAGACAGGAATGCAAGGAAGACTGGAACAAGTCTTGGAAGATCAAGCTCCTTCATCCTGGTAAATGTATCTCTAGTTCCCATGACAGTGTACTGCAATGAGTTTTTAATCAATATAAAAAAATCATTGTGCTTAATTCTCCTTAAGATAACAGAAAAAGGGAGCCTGGGTGGCTCAGTCGACTGAGCAACTGCCCTTGGCTCAGGTCATGATCCTGGAGTCCCAGGATCAAGTCCCATGTTGGGCTCCCCGCTCAACGAGGAGTCTGTTTCTCCCTCTGATCCTCCCCCCCTTATGCTCTTTCTCTCTCAGATAAATAAATAAAATCTTAAAAAAAAATTTTAACAGAAAAAGAACTTTCTACTCTAAATTCCTCTGTGCTTACCAAGAAAAAACAAGGAGGAGGGAGGTCCAACTGAAAACTGTCCTTTAATGACCAAGCAGACAGAGATGCTCTGCCTTTAAGTGAAATACTACACCCAAGGCTACCACTACTTCCTTCCCTGTCCATCCCAGCCCATTGCTCTATGTGCTTAGAGAAAATAAAACTGTTCACATAAGCACTGTCTCTAATGACAAAAATCTTTTTTGATTTCTAAAAAAAAAAAAAAAAATCCAAAGAGTCAAAGCATCTTTATCATTTGTTCAGTTTAAATAATTCAAACCTCTCAGCCCCAGAAACTTCAAAAACTAGTGGAATACAAAATAAGGAGCTATGGAAGAAAGATTCTTTCCTGGATATCCTTACAAGCCAACGAGTATCTAGACAGTATTTTGACTTGGCAGAGAAAAAGATCGCAGTCAGACAAGGCTACCTCTTGCTCTCTGACATTTAACTTGATCTTTTATTTTTTTTTCCCACCTTCCATATGTAGACCAAATTCACTCATGAAATTCTAACTAATCAAGCTAACTTCCCTGCAGATTTAAAGATGAACCAGGTAGTACATAACACTTGAAGTTTTGTTTTTGTTTCTGTATTCTTGAGTCACACGAAGGACTGCAAACTATACCTTCTTTCTGGTCAACTCAGAAATTCAAGTGTTTCCAGTGCAAATATAAGCAGAGATAACAACAGTAAACCTTCAGTTCAATGGAATAGGCAAAGAATTCTAAATTTCACTACATAGATATGTAGATAGGGCCCCCCTGAGAACTTCCTTCCACAGGAAGATAAATTAGTGGTTCTCAAGGAATTCCTTTTGTGATTGTTTCTACTGGTCTTATAGTGGCTGTTGACTATAATTTTGCAGGTCACAGACAGAACACATGGCATTATAAAACCATCATCCTCATAAAAGGATGTTTTAGTTGCTAACACAAGCAGATACTAACATCATTTACTTTGTTTTTAATCATCTGAGATATACTGCATCCAAGAAAAACAATGTAACTAATTATCTGGGGAGCAAAGGTAGAACTAAAGAGCAAAATAAGGGCAATTAGAGCAGAGAGTCCAAACCTGAATGCAGAAGGCTAAGTTAATCTCTAGTCTCTTGACTAGAACATGCCAAGGTCTTAACATGTTCACCAAATCTATTATTCAAGCAGGCTTTTTTGAGTTTTGAAAGTTTTAACAGCTTTCTTTCATTGCCTCTGCCACCAAGTTTTCTTTCTCATGTGTCCTCTTCCCTTAATTCTAGCTTTCACCTATTTCAAAAGAGTTAACAGTACTTGGACCTCCTACACAATGATCCTCAAAGAGACTGTGCACCTAGTTTAGTTAAAAATACAATATGAGAGGGAGAGAATATATCTAGAATAACTGGCATTTTAAAAATAGCAACATGTAGGGGCACCTGGGTGGCTCAGTCGTTAAGCATCTGCCTTTGGCTCAGGTCATGATCCCAGGGTCCTGGGATCGAGCCCTGCATCGGGCTCCCTGCTCAGCGAGAAGCCTGCTTCTCCCTCTCCCACGCCCCATGCTTGTGTTCCCTCTCTCGCTGTCTCTCTAAGAAATAAATAAAATCTTAAAAAAAAAAAAATAGCAACATGTAATCCAAAAGAATGGAATTACTCAAATGAGGCAGGCCCCTGAGGAAATACATGACAATAACCCATAAAAAGTAATTAAAACATTCCTGGTATGATCCAAAGTAACCAGAAGAATTTAATTACAAACTTCATGGTTACATTATGAAGACTTACACCAAGGCTAGAAGCAAGAAGTGCCGAAGCCTGGAAAGACTTAATCACAGAGCATCATCATTACATCTCTCTCAGGGAACCACTGACCTCTTCTCTCACAGAAGCACTGGTCACTGTTTCTGAAGAGCAGTCACACCAACTTTTTCAAATACCCTGTGAAGCTCACAAGTGACACTGAGGGGGAAGAGCAAAGATGTCATAACCGGATCTTCTGTGAGAATAGTTAATAGGAACATCCATTTCTAGAATAGTCAGCAGTCATCACAACACCAGAGTATACAACCAAAAAGCACTCTGTCCGGTGCTATGAGTAAGGTGGGCAACTTCTAACACAATGGCATTTAGGATTCTCCATCAGACCTCATTTGCCCTAGAATAACTAACCTCCTACCAACTTAGAGTTGCTTAAGATTGAGTCATTAGAAACTAGAGTAGATTAAACAACAAAGGGTGATATTATTTCCAGAAAGCTTCTTTTGCAATATAGGCACTAATTAGGAGCAGATAAGGTAGGTCTTATCCTACTATTTCAGATCATCATGATTCTGAGGATGCTTATGGCTACAAATAAAAAACAACAACAAAAACACAGATTCAATTAGAAACTAGAAAACAGAGTTTTCAATCAATTAGAAAATTTATGATCTCACATATAGGAATTTATGATCTCACATATAGGGAAACTCTAAACACATACTGTGGTAGAATAAGAAATATATTTGGTCTCTGTCCCTGATTCCTGGCACAAAGCTCCTAAAACACTTGGTGTTTCCTGAGTGATAGGGGCATCTTTTGTTACTCATTATCAGCCCTGTTCTATCACACTTGGGTTTATGCTAATGAGGTGACTTAAGGTAAGGTCCCCAAACAGCTTCATGATGGGCTGGTCACCAGAAAGACTAAGTCACTAGAGTATTGGAACTTTCAGTCCTACCCACAAACCTCCAGAACAGGATAAGGGGATAGAGATCAAGCTCTTAAAAAACGCTTGAACAATGAAAACTCTTGAACAACCCCTCCTCCTATACCTTGACCTATGCATCTCTTCCATTTGTGTGTTCTAAAACTGACCCTTTAAAATAAACCTGTACTAGTAAGTAAAGTGCTTTCCTGAGTTCTTAGTGCAGAAGGTCATCAAAAAATGTGACCACTGATTGACCCATGAGTTGGACTCAGGTACTTGGAGGCTCTGCATCCCCTCCACTGTCTTTGGAATGTGGGTTCCACTTGCCTTCCTGTTTCTAGAGGCTGCTCCAAGGACAGGGCCTTGAGATGGTAATGTGGTATTGAAGTCACCTATACATGACTAGACCCAGTTAAGACCTCTTTATAAACTTCTAAGATTTGGTAGGCGGGTGCAGGGATCCATTCATCTTGCTGCCACCCAAGACATGAGTCATATGCCAGTTCCTTTTACTTATTAAAATTGATACCTACAAACCTGGAGTAGCCTGCTTCTTTCTTAGGTCTCTCCTGTCCCCTGTATACAGGGGTCGGTTTCAGATTACACCAAGGAAGTTCCTGAGAGGGTTGTGACCCAACTGTTCTGTTACCCAATCCAGCAAATTACTGAACCTGACAAGGGGATTGTGAGAATTCCCTGACTTATAACCACGTGGGCAGAAGTACTGGTGGTCTGAGACTTGCAACTGGCATCTAAAGTGGAAGCAATTTTATGGGACAGAGTCCCCGATCTGTGGAGTCTGTGTTAATTCCCAGGGGTTAGCGTCTGAATTAAACTGAATTGTAGAACACCCAGTTGATATCTACAGAGTCGGAGAATTGATTGTGTGAGGAAAATCCCCCACGTATTTGGTGTCACAAGTACTGTGAGTAGAAAGATTATAATACATACCAAGGTAGGTTCCAGTTCAGGGCTTGGCAAATACAACCTACAAACCAAATCTGGTCTCTTGTTGTTTTGGTTCTTTTTTTTTTTTTATAAATAAAGTTTTATTGGAACATAGCCTTGGCTGTTCATGTATGTATTGTCTATGGCCACTTTTGTGCAGCAACAGGAGAGATGAGTACTTATAACACAGACCACAGGCCACAAAGCCTAAAATATTTGTTATCTGGCCCTTTACATAAAAAGGTCACTGACCTCTACTCTACCTCTACCTTCTTATAATTCTCTAAGCTCTGCCCTCTTCCATGCATTGACTCTATGCTCAAACTGCCTACTCCCGGTCAAAAGGTAGATATTCCAAGTATATTCAAGTATGGCAAAGTCCTCAGGCAGAAAAAAAAAATGTATTTTTCTTGTATCTTTTGTAAGAACAAAGGAAGCTTTTCTTTTTTTCTAGCTTTTACCTAGAAGAGCACAGAATACTTTTATTCATGTAGCATTGCCCTAAATCATATCACAAGCCAGTGCTAGAACCAATCACTGGCAAGCAAACTGAAACCACCGATCAGAATCCACTCTCTGGGAGGGAGGATGGGTTAGCCCCTCCTGAAATGCATGGCCATGTGAAAGAGGGTAGGTGTCTAAACCAAATCAGGACTCTCTGGGCACAGAGGATGACAAGAAGAATGACAGTTGGCTACTACTAAAGGGATGAGTTAGAGGAAAGGTAGAGGAAGTGAGTTTGACCTGGATAACCACAGGGGAAAATACTAACAATAATGATACAGGAGGATATGAAGAAGATTCCAGAGAGGACCTAGTGAGGGAAGTCTTGCCATCCATACTGAGGTTTTCTACAACTAGCCCTGCCATGATCCAAAACAATAAATGCCTCATCATTCATATGGTTCTACTATTAAAAAAATGTGAGTTATCTACTCCCTTGAAGAAGGCAAGAAGAGAAGAACCAACAATGCAGTTCTCCTATGGAAAACTCTCTGAAGTAATTCTCTGACCATTTGTGCTTAACAACTACAAGTCACTTACATATGATGCAAGCCTTCAATGCAGACCCAAATGACTTCTAAAAACCATGGTTACAAAAGGGTTTATACAGTATCCTTTTCAACCATCACTAATCAATAAGTACTTGTATGCAACGTGTTAAAACATAAAATTGTAACAGCATAAATAATTAAGATGTACAGCTCATGTGTTTCCCTTCACAGGAAGACTTCAAAATCTCAATATGAGAAAATAGTTTTTATATATTTTCTATGTATATCTTTTATATATTTTCTATGATACATGAGAGTACATGACAAATGATTTAAGTAAAGGCAATTCTGGACAGACTAAAATATATTCTTTCAGTTCGATAATTTTATGGGTTCCGACCCTTAATGACATGTATATTTGAAACCACCCATTCAGCACCACACATTGTTGTATATTAATAGTTTCACTATAAGTTCCTTGCATATTGTATGTCCCCACCCCCGTAAGGTAAGTACTTTGTTTCCTCTTGATAACCCCTGCCCATAATAGGTGTTCACCATAAACTCAATAAAGAAATTACATTTTTAGCAATCCACAGTTTTAAAATGATTCGTGTTGCAAAATTTTATTTGTAAACTTGAACTTGAACATCGAGTCAATTTTTCCCCATTCAAAGAAATGTTAAAGATAGTAGTTAGGTCTTTAGTCCATGAGAGATTCTTGAACAAATATACAGCAAACATAGTTTACCTTTACAATGAAAGGCAGTAGAAAACCATACTAATAGAAAGCTGCAATGATCACTTTAGAAGTTTGTAATTTCAGGGACACCTGGGTGGCTCAGTCGGTTAAGCGTCTGCCTTCGGCTCAGGTCATGATCCCAGGTCCTGGGATCAAGCCCCTCATCGAGCTCCCTGCTCAGCAGGGAGTTTGCTTCTCCCTTTCCCTCTGCCTGTTGCTCCCCCTGTTTGTGCATGCGCTCTCTAATAAATAAATAAATAATCTTAAAAAAAAAAAAAAGACGTTTGTGATTTCAGATCATAAAGAGTGCCCTTGGAAAGTAAAAGCATTCAGTAGTCATGGCAAGAAGTTCCTCCAAAAGTGAAAAGCACTGCAACTAGAGAACACAGATTCTAACCCCAAATGCCACCCTACTGCAAAATCAACAGCATCCAAAAAATTCCTTATCTGGCTTTTTGAGTGGCAACACATGCTGAAAAATCAAACCAGCCCACAAGCAGTCTTAACCTAAAGAATAGTGATACCAGTTCAAATAAAATAATATTTTCATTTTCTTTGACTCATTTGCAAAGAAAAACTTTACATGCCAGTGGCACTGGAGAAAGGGAAAGACAGCATGGGGTGGGGAGCATGAAGCAACATAAGCAACACTGTATGATTTACCAATTGATGAGGACAATGTTTCTCAAGATATTGGTATACCCCTTAAATTTGTCAAGTACAGGTACCTGAGTTTACAGTGGTTTTAGGCCTTTTTCCTAAAGTTTTTTGTTAAGAGGAATCCCTCCTCAACTTAGCATCAAGTCGCTAACCAACCAGTTTTTCTCTCCTCTGCTCAGATACCTATGACAGATACAGAAATGGTTTTAACAGTCCATCCTGTCCCTCTGTTTAGCAACTCATAACCAGTCCTTAGAGTAAAATTCAAATCATCATGCTTGCCTGCTCCCTGCAGCTTGTTCTATAATTAGCATAATTAGTCAAAGGTGGCTAAATGGGGAAATCATATCATTTGCTTCCCAGGAACATGCTCTGGGATGCCTCGCCAGTGTTTTTCATTAATGAAGAGAGGAAAGATTGTGTAAACCTTGTTCCTCTCCTGAACTCAAAGCAGAGTTAATTTCCAATATCCAAAATTAACAAAATTACTACCTCGGTGATATTTTGTCTAAGTTCACATTCTTCATAATCACCAGATTTGGGGCAATAAACAAAGTGGTGATTACTTGAAGCATAAAGGATAGATTGTTTTGTAAAATTGATGCCTGCTCCCAAAGAATCAAGTAATAACACAGAATTTTAAAAAACCATTGCAATCTTCCAAATTACCATAGATGATTGGTAGACAACTTTCTAGACATCTCTTTAAGAACATGGTTAAATAAAAGATGAGTAGATATATTTATGGATAGACTGGGATCATTTTATTAAAATAGATCCATAGTATATATTCTATTTTTGCACAAAAAGCTTGAATTTAATTTTACTTGAATTTAGCAGAATAAAATAAAGTGAAATTAAAGAAATGGCTAGATTTTAGACAGATCCTTCCAATCTTAAAAATATAATATATAAAACCGTTAAGAAATAAGAACAATTTTAACTTGAGGCAATATCCACTGATACCCCATAAAGATAATGTATTAACTTAACATATCCTCCCATTTAACCTTCCTGCACATTCCTTTTGTTAGTTACATCATTTTATATGCACAATACCTATAGTATTTAGATTCAGTTCTATCATCAAAGTCCTCATAGTGGTTTCCAGTTTTAAACTTAAAAGGACTCCAAGATGAATATCACTTCTTTTACAACATCTTTTCCATGTATTCTTTATTTTGATTCACCTCTTGGTTGGCCAGATTTCATAGTATAGTAGATTATTCAAGAAGAACTCTATTTCCTTGAAGTATTTCATGTTGAGAATGTCAGTCTGTTGCCTTTACACCGAGAGACAATTTGGGATGGTACACAGCTTTTTCCTCATATTTATTACCCTTAAGCTTTCTAGACAATATTCAGCTGTCTTATATTATTTATTGTTGCTGTGGGAAAGGTAGTAGGGGTTGATATACCAAGAAAACATGACCATGAATATGTCCTACAATTTAAATACATTTAATACAGAAGATTAACATTCTGATTGTTGCAGGAGGTCAGCTACAGGATTTTATTTATTAAAGAGAATAGAAGGATAAGCAATGTTTCTTTTGCAGGCCTACCTTCACCAAGTTATGCTTTCAATTGTATAAAAATATTTGTTTAGGGCCAACTATGCTACGGAGGTGCTACAGGTGATGAGAATCTGTCAATTCCAAAGTTATTTTCTTACCTGTATAATAATATCTATGACATAATTAAAGTGAATGAGATAAAGCATAAACTAGTTAGCACAAACCAATTAACTCAACTGGTCAATAGATTATGTACATATGTGTACAATGGTTCGGTGGTAAATGTTTAATAACTATCTAGGGAGAAGCATGCCTCATTGTGATATTTACTAATTTCCATAGGGTAAATACTCTGACCATGGCCAACTGCAAGCTACCAACATATTTTCACTAACTGGGGAACTTGTAAGAGATGGGCACAATCAGAGCCCCATTGTGCTTACCTGCACGTTAAGAAAAGAGAAAACCAAAGCTAGAATGAGAGAGAAACTTCAGGGCTTTAAGTTTCCAAGGGAGCATGATATGAAACAGCTGATGTCTCAAACACATACAGGATAAGTCCTAGTAGTGAAAAAGAAAGGTATTAATAAGAGATTATAACAGGGAGACATGGTTAGAAGAAGTTTTTGATGATGTGACTTTTAGGCTGATTATTAAAAAATGAGAGCATATTGCCAGGAAGACTTGGGGGAATGTATTCCAGGAATTGGAATCCAAGGCCCATGAGATGGGGAAAGCATGTTTTAAGAACTAAGAAAAGGATTTTTCTCTGGTATTTATGTGGGAATCTGATCAAGAGCCTGGAGCCACAGGGGTACATGGGACAGCCAGGGCCTTCACAACTGCTCATAGGCCAGAATCTGGCCCTGACTCCTGTCACTGGCCTGCACTGCTTGGCTTACCTGCACCTAGCTCCTCCAGCTGTGCACCTGCACCCTACTGGCCCAATTCTCAGCACCAGGCTTCACTACTGTGAAACATCCATGGTGAGACTTTGCAGCCATAGGACTACACTCCAACGGGTGGGGCCCCTGCAGCTGCCTGTGCACCTGCAATTGGCTCTAGCCCTTGCTGCTGGCCCTGGCCCTCACCACTAACTATATGTCTGCAACTGGCCCCTGCCACAGCACAGGCACCTGCTTTCCCTCTGGGATAAAGAACAAGAGAAAGGTGCCCACTCTCACCACTCCTTTTCAACATAGTACTAGAAGTCCTAGCCAAAGCAGTTAGACAAGAAAAAGAAATAAAAGGAATCCAAATGGGAGAAGAAGATGTAAAATAGAGTCTGTTTGCTGATGACATGACCTTGTGTACAGAAAATTCTAAACTCCACAAAAAAAATTGTTAGAATAAATGAATTCAGGGAAGTTTCAGGATACAAAATAAACATAAAAAAAATCTGTTTTCTGGCTATAGTCTAACAATGATCTATCTAAAAAAGAAATTTAAAAATGAAATTTGAATAGCATCAGAAACAATAAAATACTTATTTACATTTAACAAAGGAAATTAATGATCTATACAATGAAAACTGTAAGACACTGAAGGAAACTGAAGACAAAAATATGGAAAGATACTCTGTGTGAACGAATCAGAGTTAATATGGTTCAACTGTCCACAGTACCCAAGGCCCTCTACAGATGCAATGTAATCCCTATCAAATTTCCAATCTCATTTTTCAAAGAAATAGGTAAAAAATTCTAAAATTCATATGGAACCATGAAAGACCCCAAGTAGCCAAAGGAGTCTTAAGGAGGCATCACATTTCTTGATTTCAAACTCTACTACAAAGCTTCAATATGGTACTGGCATAAAAACAGACACACAGACCAATGGAACAGAACTGAGAGCCCAGAAATACACCCACACATATATGGTCAACTAGTACATGACAAGGGAGCCAAGAATACTCAGTGGGGTAAGGATAAACTGTTCAATAAATGGGGATGGGAAAACCTGATACTCACATGCAAAAGAATGAAAATGAACCTCTATTTTATACCACTCACCAAAACTAACTAAAAATAAATTAAGACTTAAACATAAGACATGAAACCATAAAACTCCTAGAAGAAAACATAAGGAAGAAGCTCAATCTTGACAATGATTTTTTGGATATGACACGGAAACACAAGCAATAAAGGCAAACATCAACAAGTGGGACTACATAAAACTAGAAAGCTTCTGCACAGCAAACAGAATAATCAATGAAATGAAAAGGCAACTTGGGGAAAGGAGAAGATACATGCAAACCAAATATCTGATAAGGGGTTAATATCCAAAATCTGTAAGGAACTCATACAACTGGAATGGCAAAAAATAAATAAATAAAAATAAAAATCTTGATTTTAAGAATGGGCAAAGAACTTGAATAGACACCTTTCCAAAAAAAGACATAAAAATGGCCAACAAGTACATGAAAAGGTGCTCAATATTACTAAACATCAGGGAAATGCAAATCAAAACCACAATGATGTATTACCACACACCTGTTAGAATGTCTATTATCAAAAACACAAGACAAATGGCTGTTGTTATTTGCTATTAAATAAAATGATTTTTTTTAATATTAACAAATGCTGATGAAGCTGTGGAGAAGAGGGAAACCTAGCACTCTGCTGGTGGGAATGGGAACTGGCACAGCCACTACGGAAAACAGTACAGAACTTCCTCAAAAAATTAAAAACAGGACTACCATCTGATCGGCAATCCTACTTTGGGGTATATATCTGAAGGAAATGAAATTGCTGCCTCAAAGAGATATCCACACCCCCACGTTCGTGCAGCATTATTTGCAATAGCCAAGACATGGAAATAACCTAAGTGTCCATAGACAGAAGAATAAAGAAAATGTGATATACATACACACACACACACGTGCACACACACAGAGGAATATTATTCATCCGAAGGAAATCTTACTATTTGCATCAAAATGAATGGAGGATATTATGCTAAGTAAAATAAATCTGAGAAACAAATACTGTATGATCGCATTTATATGTAAAATCTTAAAATATCAAACTCATAGAAACAATACACTGATAGTTACAAGGGGCTGGGGAATATAGGAGATGTTGGTCATAGAATACAAACTTGCAGTTATAAAACATAAATTCCAGGGACCTAACGTATAGCATGATGACCATAGTTAACGACGCTGTATTGTATACTTGAAAGCTGCTGTGAGAACAGACCTTAACAACAACAAAAAGTGGTAATTATGTGATGTGAGGGATGTGTTAACTAACTTTATTGTCATAATTATTTCACAATATATAAGTTTATCAAATCATCGCAGTGTTCACCTTGAACTTATACAATGTTATACGTCAATTTCATCTCAGTAAAGTGAGGGGAGGGAGGGGAGGGGCAGATTTAGCAACAACAAAAAAGAGTAACTAAGAACCTATCCTGAACCAGTAAGAAAGAAGTACAACATACCACCAGGGAAGCAGGCAGGAGCCAGATCTCACAGTGCCTTGCACACCAGCCATGTCGAAGACCTTGTGTTTTATCCTAAGTGCAATAAGTAGCCATTGGAAGATTCAAATAAGGGAGTAAAAGGCTATTTGAAGTGTTAAGAGTCATTCTGGATACAGAGGACAAGGGTATGAGAGTTGAAGAGCTGGTATGAAGATGAGGAACAACTAGGAACCTCAAGGCAGGAAGCTGTGAAAGCACTTTCAGGACAAATAGGATTTTGAGCTGATCCAGGGTGGGGAAGGCAAAGAGGGAGAGACAGACAGAGACTTAAAATACACTATGAGAAAGAGTCACCAAAATGTGGGGAGTGAAGCAGAGGCAGAAGCCACAAATGACTTTCAATTATTGGCTCACACATGTAGCCTTTTTTTTTTTTTAATTTCAACTTTATTTGGCCAATGTGCTCAATTCCAATATTGTGGTAGAAATGGCTGAAGAACAGCCTGCACGTGTTTCAGCTCAAGCACCCTTGGCCGTTTCCCAGCCTGGAAATGGAGGGTTCTGGTTCTGCCTGCCACAGGCCTCAGGTGGCGCTGGAAGTCACAGAGCACTGGGGAGCCTGGCTCAGGGAGGAAGGGGAGCTGCCTGGGTCTGTCCTGGGCTAGCCGACACCCACCGCCCCCTCCAGTTGTACAAGGCCACCCGTGACAGAGACGCAGAGTCTCCATTTAAGCCAACAACGTGAGACCCATGCTCTGTCACGGTGACACCGGCATGAGGTGAGAGGGACCCGCCAAGCCCGGCTGAGCCCCACCCCATGCAGGGGACAGGAGTCTCCAGGGAGGCCCGGCCACCGTGGAACAGACACCCTGACGTCCAAAAATGTCTCAAGATCCCACAAATGGAATTTTTTAAAATGATAGTATAAACCTAACAGGAAGGACTTCACCCGCATGAGATTCCAAGAGATTTTAACGAGCACTTTGGACAGAGGTACCATGTACTGATAGGGGAAAACTGGGAAGAACACCTGTAGAGAAAAGAGTGAGATGTCAATGGTACATCTACATGAATTTTAGAACACCCTTTCATATATGTGGTTCTGGTCTTCATATGAGGTTGGGGCTGAAATTTTGGGTTTGTCTCTGTACAGCTAGGATTTAAACCATGACATAGGGGAACCTGGGTGGCTCAGATGGTTAAGCATCTGCCTTCGGCTCGGGTCATGATCCCAGAGTCCTGGAATCGAGCCCCACGTCTGGCTCCTGGCTCAGCGGGGAGCCTGCTTCTTTCTCTGCCTCTCCCCGTGCTCGTGCTCTCTCTCTCTCTCTGTATCCCTGTGTCTCGAGTGAATAAATAAAATCTTTAAAAAATAAAAAAAATAAAAAATAAAATAAACCATGACATAGATGAAAATGCTTAGAGGGAAAGCATCAGGTAAGGCCAGAAAAGGGTCCAAGACTAAGCCCTGTAGTTCCAACAAGTACTGGGTGGTAAAACAAGGAGATACCTTGTTTTAGGTATCTTTAGATCAGAGAAAGAGAAAGAGCTATCAGAGGAGAAGGAAGGATTCCAAAGAACATGGTCTCATGAAAATCAAGAGATAAAATTTTTCAAAGAGAAGGAACAGTTAACCACTGAGAGGTCACATAAGATGGATAACATGTCCATTGGATTTAGCAATTTGGGAAGTCATTGGTAACTTTACTGAAAATTGTTCCTGGGAAGGGATTGGGGTACAATCCAGGCGTCAGTGGCTTGGACAGAGAATCATTCTACCACATGATTCCTCTGTTTTTAAACGTAAAATCAGGTCACTAAGATGGTCTGGATTTCTTGAAGATTTGCTCAATTACATGATTCAAAGGGCCATGTGTGATACCCACAATAAAGACAAAGGAATTCACCTTCTTGGAGCAAGCTACAGTTCAATGAGGATTCAGACATCCTGCAGAGAAGAGGCAATTAAAATTTCCACAGAGCGCAAAAATAATGAATCATCTTTGGAGACGTAGGTCCAGTAGCGTTCTCAGGGCTCCTTTCACAATGGGTGATACGTGCCTCCACGAGTTGGATAGAGAAAAGAAGTCAGTTAAGAAATATGACCGCATTGCCTTCCCTTTCCCAGTCAAGCAGCCCTAGAAAACATTGGATCTAAGAGAGTGGAAGAAAGGTACAGGGGTTCTTGTTTGTTGGTTTTGTGATAATGATGATGGATTTTGTTGTTTTGTTATGGTTGTCATTATTTGCTATTAGATAAAATAATGTTTTAAAACTAAGTCCATCTATAACTGTGGCATGGGAAAAATGTACTGTTTTCAATCCAAAGCACTGGTGTCATATTTCTAGGCAAACATTTTAAAAGATACATGTGCTATGTTCCCAAGTTCTTCACATCAAAAAGAGAAAGGTTAAATAAATTATGATTCTTTCCTCAGAGTAAATGATTTGCATCCTACTATGACTAAGAACTACTATTGATTTACTTCAGGCATTCCTGCTCCAGTTTCTTTAAAAGACCATTTGGCAAACTGGATTATTTTTTCCTGAATTTAAATATTTGCCTAAAATAATTATTTCATGAATCTATTTTTTCTCTTTCCAGGAGAATGTACAATTGTAAATTTAAAATCTTTAATTTTAACTAACTTGAAAAACTAAGAAAAAGATGTTCTTACTCAATTTAAATAAGTATTTTTCAAATAATAATGTGTATTGGAACCCTAAATTACACATTTTCCCACACCGTGCTGCACATGTAATGAATCTTCTTATAGTACCATTATCATGGATATTTAGAGCTGAGAAACTTACAAGTTGAAAGAAATCTTAGCGATCCTCCTAGTCAACTAATAATCACAGAAAATAAACATATCTGCATAACATTACTTCTAGAAGTCTGCACAATGTTGAGTTTCAAATTTCTAACCAGAGACATATGGCAAATATCAGAAATGACCTTTTGCTCTTTGAAAAAAACAGAATTTGAATGCTGCATTGTGAAAATGTTTGTTCTGGGGATACAAGAGCTCTAAGGTAGAGTCCCATCCTTAATGTACATATTAACCAGACGGGAAATGAGACAAGGGAGGTGAGTGGGGGCAAAAGGGGAGATGAGTCAAACAGTCTTTGCTCTAATTTGGGCATGAGGAGAATGGGGTCAATATCTGGGGTGCTGGTGGTGGGACACAAAAATGACATGAGGGGAAGGATGTAGAATGGAAGTGTCAATGGCATGGGGCCCCAAATGACTGCCATGTATGCCAGGGATGGGAGGGGAAGGAAAACAAAGGCGGATGGAAGTTTTCAGCTGCGGTGAGACTGGGGGCACATGAAGGAAACAGGGAAACCCAGAGTGGGGCTTCAAAGAAAAAGGAGCCTGATTTTAGATGCACTCAGGTGGAATATGGCTCAGACCACCAAGTCATCAGTAAGAGGGAAATGAAACTTGAGCATAGGAGAAAAGTCAAGCCCAGAGAAAGAGATACTTAAGTCCTCTACTTAAATGTGATACTTACATCAAGGATGGATAAGCAGTGTGAGGGCAGGAATCGAGAGGAAAGAACAAAAGTTTCCTTCTGATGCACCTGAGGAAACCCATGACTTTAATGGGCAGCAAATGGAAGTCAACTGGACATAAAAGTTCCCTCATCAAAGAAGTATAGGCTCATTTATTCTTCTCAATACAGATAAAAATGCTTAAAGGCCATCATTCTATATTAAAAAGCAGCTGCAAAAACCGACTCTACAAGTAGAACTTTAAAAATGAAGGAGACAAGGGCACCTGGGTGGCTCACTCAGTTAAGCGTCTGCCTTAGGCTCAGGTCATGATTCCGGAATCCCAGGATCAAGTCCCACGTCAGGCTCCCTGTTCAGTGGGAGGTTCTGCTTCTCCCTCTGCCCCTCACCCTGCTCTCATGCTCTCTCTCTCACTCTCTCTCTCTCAAATAAATAAAATCTTAAAAATAAATAAATTAAATTTGAAATGAAGGAGACAAAATGAAAATAAGAGACACAAGAGGAACCAACTGCAAAATGAAATTTGAAAGTAGTATCAGGGTAAGTGTAAATTTCAAAAAAAAAAACTAAAGTATTTTTGAAACAAGTGAGTAAAAAGGGTTTTTTTTTTAAGTTTTTACCATCTCTTATAGGTTTTCTATTATTCAGAAGACAGGTGCTGAACCCAAATATGAGACTCTCCATGCCGATCATTTTCCTGTTCTAGAAATATTAGTTTTTCATTTAAGAAAACATTGAAGAGATTCTAAAATTAATTCCATATTTAAAAGGCTTACTAAATGGTGTGTTTTGGGGTATGTGTGTATGTGTACAAAATGCTTTAACCCCTTGAGACTGTTTGGTCAGCAACAGGAAAGACCCAGAGTCTTTCATAGGGTAACTTCCCATGTAGCTCACAGCGGGAAAAGAGGGAAGAATGGAAGCGGAAGACAGAACAAAAGGCAAGCCAAGGGTGAGCCAGAGCTGACCCGCACCCCCTCCCACACACTCCCCTTAAGGTGGGGTATGTACAACATTCCTCAGGCCCTTGTTACTGCCTAAGAACAAAGGCACCAGAGAAACAAATGGTCAACTGATAAAGATCACAGTCATGCAGGACATGAAATTCCTCTACAGTTTGTAACTGTCTTAATGATTTACAAGAAAAACACAGTCTTAATCTTCAGACCTCCAGGAACCTATAGACTCAATTTCCTAGAGCCCTAACATCACCTTCACCTCCAAAGGATAGAAAACCCTAAGTAATCAGTCACTCCCTCCAATCACAATGCAGCTCATTCTGTCCATGGGTCCTGTCCCTGCCCTATAATAAAAACACCTTTTTGCACCATGAAAAAGAATTCTTTCTTGACCACTGTGCTCAAAGATCCCTCAAAGAAGCCATAGCCCTTCTTCCCATCCATTTCCCTATCCTAAATTAGGTTTACTTTATCTTCAGGACTTTATCTACAATTAAAAGAACTAAACTTGAAATAGATATAAATATATTTGTCAGGAATTATGAGTCTTTTTTTTCTAAAATGAAAACAAAACACCTACCAGTTGTTAACTGCTCTTCTGATTTCAAAAACCCCAAAATGTGATATGGCAAAACAAAGGTAAAATGCTTACTAAGATGGGACATTGAAAAGTAGAATGCATATATAATTTAAGTACAGCTGACAACCCTGGGTTAATTCCTGAGGAGATAGGGTATATGCTCACAATGCCAGACAGAGTTCATTGGCCATTTCTTTCCCATTACCCTTCTCAGTTCAAGAAAGGTCAAGGGCCCCATCTGGCAGATGAGCCAGGGCCTTCTGGAGCAGGCAAGTCTAAGAAGCTGGGAGAAAGGAGCCCTGGAGAAAACCCAACACAGTTTGGAAGGAAGCAGGGCAGATATAAAAATGAAAAAGAATTCTTCCTAGATGGTTGAAATTTTTAGCATGTGCTGGCTGAGCCAAAGCACCCTCAGTCCCCTTCTTCAGCACTGGCCCATTCTGGCTGCCTGCCATTGCTGCTGAGTTAGAGATATGCAGTCCCACGAGGGATTCTGTCATCTACCCCTTGCGGGTCATTCATCTTGGCTAACTCCCATTCACACGGTATTAATACATCAGGAAGCAGAGCTAGCAGTAAATATTTCAGGGCACCCAAATATCTATCTTGACATGGGTGTCATTTATCTTGACAAAGAGCAAAAGCTGTATCTCTAACAATCTACATTATTGAGCTTATCAATGTGAAAATGCACCACTCAGAGTGGTTCTCCCAAACTTTAATCCTAGGCCTTCTATTCTAGCTCTGCTCTCCCCTTCTCTCACACTCATACACACACACACACACACACACACTACACATATGTCTGTACGTATCCATGTACATATGTATGTGTTTGCTACCAGCCTACATGTGTGTCTCCTGTATTAGAATGTGAGTTCTGGAATACAGATATTTTTGTCTGTGGTGTTCCCTGCTATATCTCCAAAACCTACAACAGTGCCTGCCATACAGAAGCACTAGTAAAAATTCGTGAAATGAATGTAAGGATTATGCTAATTTTTATTTAGTACCATCAAAACAGTTTGCTTATTTTAGGTAATTAGGCTGTATATGGGGGTTAATGGTCACAAACTAATGCTCTATGAGTTCCAGGGAGCTTTAGTCTTACCAATGAATGCTTATTCATTTGAAGATATGTGTTACTCTTGCTAAGTAACTGTCGAACACATCATTACCTCAGGACTCAAAATGTATAACAAACCTGTGGATATTTGGAGAAGGTTCTGGACAAAGTGATTATATAAATAAGTTTGTGAGGCACTTAGTTCCAAGTTTTCTTAGTTCTAAGTTATCTTAGATAACTGAATTTACATATTCCAAATACATCTGGTACAGACCCAAGAGCCTCTCAGTTATCATTTTACAAACTGCTAGCTTTGATAAACAGAGCCAGCAATGGACTCTGTTTGATGAGAAGCAAAGTGGGACCCCTCCTTTACATGTAGACTTCATTCAAGATAGCGGTGAAGATGATGATGAGAAGAGCGACAGAAATCACAACCACCATCGGCAGTCATTGCCATTTCTGGAGGCTTTAGACGCACTGTTTCATTTACCCTCTGCCCCCACACCTCTGTGAAGTTGCTCCTACTGGTAATAATTAAATGAAGCAATCCTTGTGAAGCACATCTCACACCTAGTAATTGTTCTAAAATTGTTAGATGTTAGATTATCATTTTAACGATGAAGAAACTCAGTGAGGTAACTCATCCAATATCACAGAGATGGTAATCGAAGTACTGGGATCTGACCTGGAACTGAATTCTGTCTCCAGATATGAACCCTCAGCCTCTGGACAGTTTTGCTTCTCCTGGGATCTGTTCCTCTATCCTCAATGTCATCCCTCCATGTTCTAAAACTCCACAGCTATATTTAATGTAAGAGGCTAAGCTGGAATAATAGAATCATTAAATATGGTTAATCAAAAATCTTTTTTTTAATTTTATTTTATTATGTTATGTTAGTCGCCATACAATACATCACCAGTTTTTGATGTAGTGATCCACGATTCATTGTTTTTGTATAACACCCAGTACTCCATGCTGTACATGCCGTCCTTAATTCCCATCACCAGGCTAACCCATCCCCTCTAAAACCCTCAGTTTGTTTCTCAGAGTCTAACATCTAACAATAGTCTCTCATAGTTCATCGCTCCCTCCGATTTCTCCCGCTTCATTTTTCCCTTCCTACTCCTAATGTCCTCCATGCTATTCCTTATGTTCCACAAATAAGTGAAACCATATGATAATTGACTTTCTCTGCTTGACTTATGTCACTTAGCATAATCTCCTCCTCCCATCCATGTTGATGTAAAAGTTGGGTATTCATCCTTTCTGATGGCTGAGTAATATCCCATTGTATATATGGACAACATCTTCTTTATCCATTTATCTGCTGAAGGGCATCTCGGCTCTTTCCACAGTTTGGCTATTGTGGACATTGCTGCTATGAACATTGGGGTGCATATGGCCTTTCTTTTCACTACATCTGTGTCTTTGGGGTAAATACCCAGGAGTGCAATTGCTGGGTCATACGGTAGCTCTATTTTTAATTTTTTGAGGAACCTCCACACTGTTTTGCAAAGTGGCTGTACCAACTTGCATTCCCACCAACAGTGTAAGAGGGTTCCTCTTTCTCCACAACCTCTCCAACATTTGTTGTTTCTTGCCTTGTCAATTTTTGCCATTCTAACTGGTATAAGGTGGTATCTCAGTGTGGTTTTGATTTGAATTTCCCTGATACCTAATGATGATGAACATTTTTTCATGTGTCTGTTAGCCATTTGTATGTCTTCTTTGGAGAAGTGTCTGTTCATGTCTTCGGCCCGTTTTTTGACTTGATTATTCGTTTTCTGGGTGTTGAGTTTGAGAAGTTCTTTATAGATCTTGGATACCAGCCCTTTATCTGTAGTGTCATTTGCAAATATCTTCTCCCATTCTGTCGTTTGCCTCTTTGTATTGTTGACTGTTTCCTTTGCTGTGCAGAAGCTTTTTATATTGATGAAGTCCCAAAAGTTCATTTTTGCTTTTCTTCACTAGCCCCTTTGGAGATGTATCTTGAAAGAAGTTGCTGTGGGCGATGTCATAGAGGTTACTGCCTATGTTCTCTTCTAGGATTTTGATGGATTCCTGTCTCACATTGCGGTCTTTCATCCACTTTGAGTTTATCTTTGTGAATGGTGTTAGAGAATGGTTGAGTTTCATTCTTCTGCATGTGGCTGTCCAATTTTCCCAGCACCATTTATTGAAGAGACTGTCTTTTTTCCATTGCATGTTTTTTCCTGCTTTGTCAAAGATTATTTGACCATAGAGTTGAGGGTCCATATCTGGGTTCTCTATTCTGTTCCATTGGTCTATATGTCTGTTTTTGTGCCAGTACCATGCTGTCTTGGTAATCACAGCTTTGTAACATAGCTTGAAATTGGGCAATGTGATGCCCCCAGCTTTGTTTTTCTTTTTCAACATCTCCTTGGCGATTCGGGGTCTTTTCTGATTCCATACAAATTTTAGGATTGTTTGTTCCAGCACTTTGAAAAATGTCATTGGAATTTTGATCAGGATGGCATTGAAGGTATAGATTGCTCTGGGTAGCATAGACATTTTAACAATGTTTATTCTTCTGATCCATGAGCATGGAATATTTTTCCATCTTTTTGCGTCTTCTTCAATTTCTTTCATGAGTGTTCTGTAGTTCCTAGAGTATAGATCCTTTACCTCTTTGATTAGGTTTATTCCAAGGTATCTTATGGTTTTTGGTGCTATTGTAAATGGAATCGTTTCTCTAATTTCTCTTTCTATAGTTGCATTGTTAGTGTATAAGAAAGCAACTGACTTCTGTGCATTGATTTTGTATCCTGCCACATTACTGAACTGCTGTATGAGTTCTAGTAATTTGGAGGTGGAGTCGTTTGGGTCTTCCACATAAAGTATCATGTTATCTGCGAAAAGAAAAAGTTTGACTTCTTCTTTGCCAATTTGAATACCTTTTATTTCTTTTTGTTGTCTGATTGCTGTTGCTAGGACTTCTAGTACTATGTTGAACAACAGTGGCGAGAGTGGGCATCCTTGACGTGTTCCTGATCTTAAGGGAAAGGCTCTCAGCTTTTCCCCATTGAGGATGATATTCGCTCTGGGTTTTTCATAGATGGATTTTATGAACTTGAGGAATGATCCCTCTATTCCTACACTCTGAAGAGTTTTAATCAGGAAAGGATGTTGTATTTTGTCAAATGCTTTTTCTGCATCAACTGAGAGGACCATATAGTTCTTCTCTCTCCTCTTATTAATGTGTTCTATCACATTGATTGATTTGTGAATATTGAACCACCCTTGCATCCCGGGAATAAATCCCACTTGGTCGTGGTGGATGATCCTTTTAATGTACTATTGGATCCTATTAGCTAGGATTTTGGTGAGGATTTTGGAATCCATATTCATCAGGGATATCGGTCTGGAATTCTTTTTGATGAGGTGTTTGCCTGGTTTGGGGATTAAGGTAATGCTGGCCTCATAGAATGAGTCTGGAAGCTTTCCTTCTGTTTCTATTTTTTTGAAACAGCTTCAGTAGAATAGGTATTATTTCTTCGTTGAATGTTTGGTAGAATTCCCCAGGGAATCCATCAGGCCCCAGAGTCTTGTTTTTTTGGACATTTTTTTTTTTTTAAGATTTTATTTATTTGAGAGAGAGAGACAGCGAGAGCAGGAACACAAGCAGGGGGAGTGGGAGAGGGAGAAGCAGGCCTCCCACCGAGCAGGGAGCCCAATGTGGGACTCGATCCCGGGACCCCAGGATCATGACCTGAGCCGAAGGCAGACGCTTAACGACTGAGCCACCCAGGCGCCCTTTTTGGGACATTTTTGATCACTGCTTCAATCTCATATTCAGGTTGTCAATTTCTTCCTGTTTCAGTCTTGGGAGTTTATAGCTTTCCAGGAAGGCATCCATTTCATCCAGGTTGCTCAGCTTATTGGCATATAGTATTGATAATAATTTCCAATAATTCTTTCTATTTCCTTGGTATTAGAGATGATCTCTCCCCTTTCATTCATAATTTTATTAATTTGGGTCCTTTCTCTTTTCTTTTGGATAAGTCTGGCCAGTGGTTTATCGATCTTATTAATTCTTTCAAAGAACAAGCTTCTAGTTTCCTTGATCTGATCTACTGTTTTTCTGGTTTCTAATTCATTGATCTCTGCTCTAATCTTAATTATTTCTCTTCTAATGTGTGGCTTAGGCATCATTTGTTGCTTTTTCTCTAGTTCTTTAAGGTGTAGAGTTAGCTGGTGAATTTGGGATTTTTCTATGTTTTTGAGTGAGGCTTGGATGGTCCTAAGGGGACCGCCTTTGCAGTATCCCATAGGTTTTGGACCGATGTGTTTTCATTCTCATTGGTTTCCATGAATTGTTTAAGTTCTTCTTTGATTTCCTGGTTGACCCAAACATTCTTGAGCAGAGTGGTCTTTAGCTTCCAAGTGTTTGAATTTCTGCCAAATTTTTTCTTGTGACTGAGTTCCAGTTTTAAAGCATTATAGTCTGAGAATATGCAGAGAATAATATCAATCTTTTGGTATCGGTTGAGACCTGATTTGTGACCCAGTATGTGGTCTATTCTGGAGAAAGTTCCATGTGCGCTCAAGAAGAATGAGTATTCTGTTGTTTTAGGGTGGAATGTTCTGTATATATCTATGAGGTCCATCTGGTCCAGTGTGTCATTCAAAGCTCTTGTTTCCTTGTTGATTTTCTGCTTAAGATGATCTGTCCATTGCTGAGAGTGGAGTATTGAGGTCTCCTACAATTAACGTATTGTTATCAATATGACTCTTTATTTTGGTTAACAGTTGGCTTATGTAGATGGCTGCTCCCATGTTGGGGGCATAGATATTTACAATTGTTAGATCTTCTTGTTGGATAGACCCTTTAAGAATGATATAGTGTCCTTCTGTGTCTCTTATTACAGATTTTAGTTTAAAATCTAATTTGTCTGATATAAGAACTGCTACCCCAGCTTTCTTTTGAGGTCCACTGGCATGGAAGATGGATCTCCATCCCTTCATTTTCAGTCTGGATGTATCTTTAGGTTCAAAATGAGTCTCTTGTAGACAGCATATGGATGGGTCCTGTCTTTTTATCCAATCTGCAACCCTGTGCCATTTTATGGGAGCATTTAGGCCATTCATGTTGAGAGTAATTACTGAAAGATATGAATTAATTGTCATCATGTTGCCTGTGAAGACGTTGTTTTTATAGACTGTCCCTGTAAATTTCTTTTCTATATCATTTTTGGGGTCATTCTCCTTTTATAGAACCCCCCTTAATATTTCTTGCAGGGCCAGCTTAGTGGTCACATATTCTTTCAGTTTCTGATGGTCTTGGAAGCTCTGCATCTCTCCATCCATTCTAAATGACAGCCTTGCCAGGTAAAGTATCCTTGGCTGCATGTTCTTCTCGTTTAGTACCCTGAACATGTCTTGCCAGCCCTTTAAGGCTTGCCGGGTCTCTGTGGATAGGTCTGACATTTTTCTGATGTTCCTCCCTCTTTATGTAAGGAATCTCTTCCCCCTAACTGCCCTTAGGATGGTTTCCTTGGTTCTAAGATTTGCGAGTTTTACTATTACATGCCAGGGTGTTGGCCTGTTTTCCTTGATCTTAGGAGGGGTCCGCTCTGCCTCTAGGACACAAATCTTTGTTTCATTCCTCAGATTAGGGAAGTTCTCAGCTACGATTTGCTCAAATATATCTTCTAGTCCTCTCTCTCTCTCCACCCCCTAAGGGATTCCAATAATTCTGACATTGGAATGTCGATTTTCATGGATTCTGAGTTGTTTTTCCCTGGCCTCCTCTTTTCCCTTTTTCTCTATTATATGGTCTTCTAGGTCACTAATTCGTTCTCCTGCCTCACTTACCCTAGCTGTTAGATTATCTAGATTAGATTGGATCTCACTGACAGCATTTTTTTAAAGATTTATTTATTTATTTGAGAGAGCGAGAATGAGAGAGAGCAAGAGAATACATGAGAGGGGGAGGGTCAGAGAGAGAAGCAGGCTCCCCGCTGAGCAGGGAGCCCAATGCGGGACTCGATCCCAGGACTCCCGGATCATGACCTGAGCCGAAGGCAGTCGCTTAACCAACTGAGCCACCCAGGCGCCCCTCACTGATAGCATTTTTAAGTTCTGCCAATTCAGCTTTCATTTCTGCCCTTAGAGACTCTATGTTGCCATTAATTGATTTCTCCATTCTAGCTATTGTCTTCACAATTGCTAGCCTGAATTCCATCTCCCACATCTTGGTTATATCTGAATCCATTTGTAAATCTGCGGCATAAGTCATAATCTCTGAGTTTTTCCTATTTTGGGGGTTCCTCCTCCTAGTCATTCTGTTGATGGGTGGTCGAGGGAATGTATAGGGTCCAAATTATCGACCACAACCCAAGCAAGATGCACCTGTTTTCTAGGGACCTTAGGGTTGTTGGCCTCTTGTTTTCCCAGCCTGTCTTCTGAGGGAGGGGCCTGCCACGCTGTCACACAGGCAACCCTGTTTGGGCAGAGTTGTCCTGCCCCCTGTGGCGGGGGATGGGCTCAGTGAAACCCGGTTTTGGGGGGCTTTTGTTCCCTGGCGGCTTTTCCTGGCAGCTTTCTGCATCTCTTCTGAGAGTCAGAGCAGAAGAGACCATTTCCAACCCTCTGCCTCAGAGCAGAGAGATCGCAGTCTGTTCTTCAGTGAGCTCTCCAGGCCACACTATCTCCGTTTTTGTCTGGGCTGCTATAAACTGCAGCATCCTGGGTTGTGTGCCCCTCAGTAGTGCTCCCAGTCCTCACCTCCAGGTCGGGGCACGTCTCTGACCTTTGTGCTTCTAAAACCACCAGCTGCCCCCAGTTCGCATGCGCGGCCCCGCCATTCTGGGTTTCAGTCTAGGGGGCTGCCCTAAAGTCCCTTCCCCATCACTACTTGTCTGCAAGTCTGTGCCCTGTCCCCAGCAGGGGAGGCTATTGCTCACTGGCGGTGTAGGATCCCCATGGCCAGGGTCTCTCCCACTGCCGTTTATCCTCCGATATCTGCCCACGGAATCACGGCTCCCCGCTTTGTACCTCGAAACCAACCGCCCACAATATTCTGTTTGTAAAGATCCAGATCTATATTCTTACGTCTCAGGCTGATTTCATGGGTGTTCAGAGTGGTCTGGTAGATATCCTCCTCAATTCCGGGGACCAGTTGGAATAGGGTCCCCTACTCCTCTGCCATCTTTTCCCTTTCAGTGTAGATCAGCGTTCTCAACTCTGGTTAATCAAAATTCTTGAAGAAAATTCAGGTAACTCTGAATTCACTGATTTAGTAAGGTTAGCATTAATTCAATAATGCTCATATATTGACACTTTTCTGTTCATACTGTCACAGGTCACAGACCTGACTGGGTTGTTGAATGAAACTGTCACCAATTCATCTCAGCTAATTGGAAATGTGGAAAATCCATTTCTTCTATGTTAGACAACTAGCTATATTTGAATTACATATGGTAATGTGAGTAGCCTCAACCTAATACCATGAACACAATTCTGCAAATCTGCTTTAAATCCAGTTTCCATTATAGGATTTCATACAAATTACATTTTGTCTCCCGCTGGAAAAACAACGGGTTCCTAAATGAAAAGTCATTTGCAAACAAAAATGCACGAGAATGATACTATTTATAAAAAGCCACCCATGTGAATAATGACAATGGATAAAATACTACTAGCAAGTCTATACTCCAAGTAAGTCACAAACTTAACATGCCATAAGTCATGCTTGCTGTGTGAAATCTGAAGATGAAGACAGTCTGGCCCACTGTCTCCCTAATCTGCTTGGAGAAAACCAGGTATTTGACCTGAACAGTATTTCTGTCTTTTTCCATTTCCCATATGGAATCTTCAAATAAGAGCACAAAGATATAATAAGTAATTCATTTATTTATATGCTTCCTACCAAGTATTTTCCCCCTAATCCACTTTAATGAACAGCGCTTCTAGAGCAAAGGAAGCTGACCATCTGGCAGACACAACTCAAATACTTATTTTAGTCAGAGTAATTGAATATGAGGATGTGATGAGGAGAACGAGATTTTGCTGAACAGAACTGATCCTGGTCAGCAATTCCTAATCAGTGGCTAATCTCACTTGGGCTGCATGAAACCTGAAGCCAGTTAACTCTCAGCTTCTTCTCAAGCACCCAAGAGTCAGCTTCTAGAAACAACGACTGCACCTAAAGACGCAACATTTGCTCTTTGCACCACCCAACCCTTCTGGGTCTGCAAGTCTAGTCCAAGTTCAGGCTCCCACTGGAATGCCAGCCCTCTTTGTGGGCTCCTTTTACTTACCTTATACTTGCCTTCAAGCCACCCTGCCTCCCACTTTCCTACAAACAACACTACTCTCTATCAGGCACAAATGACTTTTAAGTCTTATTTCTACAATACAAATGTAAATTCTTGAAGGACACAGGCCACAATGAATTCTTCTAAAGCAAATACTTTTAGAGGAAATGCATCCTTGACTGATTTCAATATAACTGCTTTTATGGGATACCTACTCAGTGCAAGCACTGCACTCCAGGAACCAACTGCCCAATAAGCTGTTTCTCTAGATTGAAGAAGTATTTTAAAGTTAATTTGGACTTGAGAAATCACTGGAAACTTCCCTCTTTTTGTAGGAGGAACAGATGTAGAACTAAAAAAACAACACTATATCCTTCTTGTTTTTCACGACGAGGACCAAGTCCTGTTAGCTATTTCCCATCATAAGTCCTTGCTCTTCTAAGTGCGATCCATGGACTGGTCCATGCATGGCATTAGTATCACCTGGATCTTATTAGAACTGCAGCAACGCAGAGCCCACCCAAAACCCAGTGAATCAGAATGCACTTTCACAAGATCCACAGGCAGATTATATGCACATTAAATTTTAAGTACTGATTTAGTTCATAACTTTTTCCTTTTAACATCATATTTTGCCTTTGGTTTCATTTTATTGGATTTTTTAAAAAGTACTATGTCTAATGTAACAAATCAAACAATATAAAATTGTAGGTGTAAAAAGGTTAACAATCATTCCCATCCTGGCCACCTGTGAAAATCCATGTTAAAAGCTGACTGTGGGGGCGCCTGGGTGGTAGAGTCAGTTAAACGGCAACTCCTGGTTTTGGCTCAAGGTGTGATCTCAGGGTCATGAGATCAAGCCCCCTGTGGGGCTCTGTTCTCAGCACAGACTCTGCTTAGGTTTCTCTCCTTCTTCTGCCCCTCCCCAACCCCAATGTGTGCACACTCTCTCTGTCTCTGTCTCTCTCAAATAAATAAACCTTTAAAAAAAAAAAAGTTGACTATGTGACATCTCTAACCAGGTTCATCTATCCTTACACCAAATATAATGTGCACATAATATCTGAGTGATGGAACAATCTTATTTTCAATCAGCTCTAGAATGTGGGCACTGACACACCGGGGCTGTTAACCCAAATCAGCATCAGCTGCCTACACCTGCCCAAGCCATTTCTCGGATTCCCTAGGTGCTAATGGGCATTTTCACAGTAATCTGTGCACAATCACCAACCTCCAAGCAATAAAACAAAGATGAATAAAGTGGGCAGACAGAATAAATCTTCAGGTTACAAAGGCCTGAGCCTTTGTGTGTGATGTATTTCACACGATGGTATTTGTGTGATATGGCTAGAACCAAATGTTTATATAATCAAATGAGCACATTCTAGTATTTTCTTTCTCCATTTACAACTGGGCAGCATTGACAGTGATGAAAATTCTATGGTTTGATTCAGAGGACCAAGGATGCTACAAGCATGATTCGCCCCTAAGGCCAAATGCAATGTTACAAAGCCAGGAAATGGTTCGGTTATATATTCACAAATTTTCTCTATACAAACAACATGTCTTGCCTAGGCATCTTTACAAGGGACTGTATAAGTAAAAAGGAACAACTATGCAGGAAATGAAAGTTGCAGCCTATCCTAGGACAATAGGTAGCTGGAATACTCAATAGAAGTCAAAGCTGGAGAAAAATTAAGAATAATGTTAACAGCAATGAGAGGTAAAGGTGTGCGTCAGATGATGCACTCGCCAACTCTGCTGATAGATGGATGCCTCAGTATGAGATGATTCTAATGCTGGAGCGACTAATATGCACAGTTGTTAGATACTCAGATTAGCTCATATGGTATTTATACCTTGAAAATTGAAAATTTTCAATGGCTTGAAAATTGGCTGTACCTTTTTTTTTCTACAGATAGGAATTTGATGGGTCCATCTAGGCCCCTCCAAGGGGTGACAGACTCCAAGCCCTTTGTGACAGAGTGGTTTTCTCTGATGGCACAATGCACAGCACAGGGCATGGGGTCACGAGCAATGGAGGTAAGCCTTTTAAGTTATCCTTGAGATCTCCTCCCACATCTTAGCTCACCAAATATCCAAATCCTAGCACTACAGCATTCTTAACTTTGACCCAAAACTTCTGGTCTGATCTAGTGAGATCTGCAGAAGAACTGGAACAAAAAGAACCCATAAATAACTGAGCAAGCTTGGGGGGGTTCAGATGGTGATACGCTACAAGGCCACTAAGTCCCAGGGCCCTACCGTTAGTGGGTACTGATCAGGCTTCCACCAGCCCAGAATCAACTTTATTTCTTTTATGTAACCTCGCTTGTGTATAATACGCTCCTCCTCCACAAGAGGAGATAAGGTAAAACATGAGGAGGTTTGAAACATACTTCAAAAAGGGTGATATATATATATATATTTTAAAGATTTTATTTATTTGACAGAGAGAGCGAAAGAGCACAAGCAGGGGGAGCAGCAGAGGGAGAGGAAGAAGCAGGCTCCCTGTGGGACTCGATCCCAGCACCCTGGGATCATGACCCGAGCCGAAGGCAGATGCTTAACCATCTGAGCCACCCAGGTGTCCAAAAAGGGTGATATTTTAAACATCTATTCCCCGTAACTTGCTCTGCCAACAACATCCAATGGCCTGACTTTAAAACGGGGAACGACCGTTTTAAACAACAAAACAGCTGAGAACCAGGGCCAGGGAAGGAGAGCTAAATGCGAACTAGGCAATGGGCTAAAGGTTTTACCCACACTAGCTCAGTACTACACATCAGTAATCACTAAAACAGCTCAGTGTGTTAAAAATTCTCACCATGTTAAAGATAAGGAAAAAGAGCGAGAGAGAGAGATTGAGAGGCTTCCAAGGGTCACACAGCCAGCGTAGCCACAGAGGTGCCTATTGATCCTGGATTTTTCTGCTTCCAGAGCCCTCGGCATCTCACCCTTTCCTGCAGAGACTCCACAGTAAATCCACTAACATATGGGGGGAAGAGAGCACTGGGTTTCAAGTTACAGTGTGTGAATCTAAATGCTGGCTCCGCCACATGCCCCAGGCAAGTTACCTAACATCTCTGGATGGCAGTCCTCATTCGAACATGGGATGTTTGAAGAAGTGAAAAGGTTTACAAAGAAAACAAAGTGCCTGGCATGTAGTAAAACTTGACAAATATTACATCCCCCAAAGTGGATTCAGCCTTAGCCATTTAGTAGAATTACAGAGACTTGATCTGGGTACATGTTTTTAGGCCCTTGCAGCATATTCCACAATGCACAATCAAGTGGTATCAAGTACTTATTTTGTGGGAAGAAAGAGGACACCCTCCACAGATACACTGAAAAGTGAGGGTGGGAAAAACGTCTGTGGTGTTTTGCCTTTTCTGTTAAGGCAAAGCTTGAAACAAATTGACAAAGGTTTTTATTCCCCTAATATCAGTCCAATTAATTCAAACAGAATGTGAAATTAACTTATAAATTTCAATTCAGGGGCATTATTACTTTTTAACTAGTGGTGCATATCTAGGCTACTATTTATGACACAGATCTTATTTAGCAGAAAGTCTGCTTATAAGCTGGACAGACGTGCAGGGTTCTCTGAATCTCATCAGCACAAAAGCCAAAAAAGGTTAATCCTGATTTAGCCGCCTAGACGTTCAAAGCTGATCAGCTCATTCTGTCCTTTAGTTCTGTCCCACCTGCACAAATCCTCCAGGCTCCATCTAACTCTGCTCCAACATGCTGGGTGTCAGGAGGGCCCCAGGCTGGTGACATGAAGGGCCTTCACTGAGACTCTCCCAGGCCCATCCCTACCCTGCACACAAGTTCACACATGGGTGTCCACACACTCAGATGAGAAAAGCATCCATCTGTCCCAGCTCTGTGGTGTGCAGGATCTTACAAGAGTTTGTATACCATCTTTATCTTTCAGAACAAAGAACGAGAGAGAGAAAGCGATTGGATTACTGCAGTATCAGGGCTTACAGGAGTGGCTGGTGTATCTGAATGTCCAGGAGCTGTGGCACTCTAGGTTCTAACCCCAGAAGAGCCAAGAGGGGACAAAGCAAGAAAGACTAAGAGTCACAGAGAATTCTGCAGCTCTGTGAGTGTTTTTTTTGTTTTGTTTTGCTTTTTTTGTTTTGTTTTGTTTTTGCTATCATTATGCACACAAACAAGCAAGCAAGAAAATAAATGAACAAGCAAGCGGAAAATCATTTGGTCTAACATACGCATGTTCCAGATTTTAAATAAAAGTAGGTCCAGAATTGTGGCTGCAAAAGGAGGCCTTCTTTTGACCTAATCTCCTCCTCTAATGATCAATTCCTTTCTCTCTTCCACTTACTGCCTTGATTCAAATCCTTTCATAGGATTTACTAATTGTAGGTTCCTAGGCAAGTTATTTAAATGATCTTCCCTTATCTTCTCGTCTGTAAAAAGAGGATACCAAGAGCCCACACCTCATGGAACTGTTGTAGGGATTAAATGAGTCCCTGAAATGAGTGCTAGACTCATGAGGGACATTACAAGGTCACGGTAAGTCCAGATCTGCACATGTCTGCAGAATAGGACTGGCCACTACATTTGAGGATGTCCCTCAGTGATGTAGGATGACACAGAGTAGGCACTTCATGTAAAGAGACTGAGGGTAGCAGGTAGTCTACTGAGGATGGTTTAGGGACTTTCACTCAAGGTTTTAAACATAAAAATCTGAGCAGGTGGTAGAAAAAAAGGAGCAACAAGTGGGCCTTTGGGAGATGTCCACTCCATAATGGACAATCTTTGGGTGAGGACAACTAAGAAATGTTGTATGGAGGCAGGGAGGAAAGGAAGACACAGGTCAGGAGGCAGCCCATACCCAGCATCAGTGACAGGAGACTCAGTGAAAACACCAAGAGCACCTCTGTGTTAGTTCAGGACCTCTGAGAGGTAGAAAACAAAATAGAATTAGATATGCTGGAGATGTGTTGGAGGAAGCACCTGGAAAGGAAGCAGGGGAGGGAGCCAGAGAAGGCAGGGGAGAACCTTGAGATTGTGGTTGCAGGTTGGAGTCCTGTGAAGTAGGGGTCAGAGGAGATTGGGCAGGGAGAGTCCCAGAAAGTCCAAGAAAGTCTTGGTCAGGCCAATGGGAAGTACTCAAGCCAAAGTTGCCCATATCCTATAGGGAAAAGGGCCTGCATTAGTCCCCCACCGTGCTGGTCACTGGCTGAGAAGAGCCTGTAGAAGTGAGGCTCCAGCAGGAATAGGGTGGTGGGTCCAGAAGGACAGCAGCAGTGGTCGTTAGTCAATCACGCTCCTGACGCAGAAAACCTGAGAGTTCATTTTCATGGCCGCCACATTCCACTTGTGCTGCAGAGGTTTATTCTGTACATGGGCTTGGGAGAAGCTCTTCCATGGCTCTTGGGTACCATCTCTTACTCAAGATTAGTGGTCTCAGGACAATAGCTAGTTCTCACCCTCTCCCTCCTCCACCATCTGTTAGAAATTCCCTCACCCTCCACCATCATTGTGGCAGAGCTTGGTGGTTTATCTGGCAGTGTGACACAAACTTTCATTTCTTCTGGGAAATCACACCCTTCTGGGTGGGAGATGGCTACACATACCCGCTCACAGCTCCAGTGGGGTAAGGCGATGCCAACAGATGCCAAAGAGGATCAGAAGGTGGCACACACACTTCCCCCTGGTCCCATCGCGCAAACAGTTCTACTACCCCTGCTGCCAGGGCGGTGGCTCCTTCTTGCCTGCTGACTCCTGGACACAAACTGTCTAAAGTGCTTTGGTGGCGGAGGTAGCTTGGACTTCAAGAGGACGTGACTGTGGCCTCTGGCAGAAGGTTATCAGCTTCAAGCCTTCCAGACCAGAGTGGGAGGGACAGAAAGCACAAAATCTCCACAGGGAAAAAGCACCGGGAGTGATTTCCCAGTGACCTAATCATAGTTCCCAAACTTGTGTATTTTTCCTATTGGGGACACAGTGTCCTCGAGAGGGCTCTGATTTAATGTATGTACTGCATCTTAAAGGAAAGCCCTCCATCCTTTCACAAGGTTGCCTCCAAGCTAGTCCATCAGCCATCCCTTCAAATGACTCCAGGATTTTCTGAGGTTAGCTCCTTCTGAATGATGGATGGTGTAGAATGTGATAAGATCGGCAGAAGCTATGGTCCTGATCCCACTCCCCCTCTTCCTTTGCTATAAAGTCAGATCCCTAATCAGATCCATATCTGATGGTCAAGCTTTCTGTGAGTCCCAGGATAGTGGTGCTGGCTGAGATTGTGCAGAAAGGAAAACAAACGCATGCCCAGAGTAGATATCTATCCCTGTGAGGATGAGCCACCGGCCTTTCCAGGGCAGGCCCATATAGCCACTTTGCTACCAAGGGGCCAGTTGGACTCCTCAAGGAATATGCTGTTACAGGGGCTCAGATCTGTTTCTCCTGCACACAGGGAGGACATTTAGAGGCAGCAAGGGCTACAGATGATGATGCACAGTTCATGGCCACTGCTCCGTCCACACTGCCAAATGTATTGCATGACCTTGGGCAAATCACATGGCCTCTCTGCAACTCCGTTTCCTTTTATGAATAATAAGGGAGATCAGACTAAATGTTCCCTGAATCTTCTTCCATGTCCAACACTATGAACTGCTAAGACATGAAGATCTGACATATCACTGAATAGGGATGGGGGTGGTCCTCTAACCGTGAGTCCATGCACAGCAAGCCCTCTCTTGAATTACCTGAATTACTATGGACTGTGGAGAAATTCACACCAATCTGAAAAGTAAAATATTTGAAAAAAAAAAAATATTTGTTACTTCCAAGTGAACTAAGCTAATGCCTAGTAAAGCACCTACTTTAATCAAGAGAGAAAAATGTGGTTATTTTTCATTTCACTAACTTGCACGTGAGTGGTTAAAAACAAAACAAAACCACAACTCTCTAAACCTCTGCCTCAAATTCACTACTCAGCCAGGTTTGTAATCACCACCAGCAGGGTTCTTAGTCGAACTCATTTCAAATATGGTATCACCAGGGTGACAGATGTAACCAACATGATAAAATCCAGATGTTTACTGATCAAGATTGAGGTTTCAGGGCCTCGGCCAGTTATCTGTTTTCCTGCTTGTTCTGTGCCTGCTTCTCTTTCTGAGAACTTCCCGGTTTCTCTTGTAAAGCTTGACCTTATACAAATTACTTAACTTCTCTGAAACCTTGCTCCATGTCTTCACCTGTAAAATGGACATAATAATGTCTACCTCACAACATAGTTGTGAGGATTAAATGAGATAATGCACATAAAGTGGTTAACCCAGGGGCACCTGGATGGCTCAGTCATTAAGTGTCTGCCTTCAGCTCAGGTCATGATCCCAGGGTCCTGGAATCGAGCCCCCCATCGGGCTCCCTGCTCCACGGGAAGCCTACTTCTTCCTCTCCCACTCCCCCTGCTTGTGTTCCCTCTCTTGCTGTGTCTCTCTCTGTCAAATAAATAAATAAAATCTTTAAAAAAAAAAAGTGGTTAACCCAGATCTAGAGTGTGTGAGTGTTAAATCGTGGTCCTTTCCACTAGTTTGATTTGTTGGTAATTGAATTGCCTCATTCTGCTCGCCCCATGCCACTAGATACCCTCCCTCAGCTCTATTTGCCTCGGCTCTCGGTGTGCTCCCAACTTTCTCAGCTCTCGGGAAGAAATAAATCTTAGTCTCCACTGTTCTCTTGTTCCAGACATTGGCACTCCACTTGTGTCTAAACCTTGGTGATTCCCAGCACCCAGGACCTCATGTCACCTTCCCATCTCCAAAGTGAGGGTAGAAGCAGTTTGATTTCAAGTATCTTAAATAGTCTCCCCTTCCTTCACTCAGAAGCACAGTCACTTTTCCAGGCATAACTGGCACAATCTGTGAAGGAAGACTTTGTGTGCCAAACAAAGAGAAGCCAGAGCTCAGACTTGGTCCAAAGTACCAACGTCTAATTGGGGGACGATGTCCAATATGAGCTCAAAGCAAATAATGGGATGAAAAGTGCTGTCCCTAAAATAATTTCACTAGAAAATAAAATTCCGTGTCTTTTCCCCACCAAATTTAAAAGCAGTCCATCAAAACTCTTATTTATCAATGGAAAGAGGCTACAAGTTTTTGATGATACCACCAACTAATCTCTAGTTGCAGGTGATAGTTTTCAAACCCCCCCCCCCCATTTACTTTCATGTGTGAGACTGCCAGGTTTAATCATCCCAAAGTCACAGATATGAAAGCAGGCTCAGAGCAGACATGCAGTTCGCCTGGAATCAGAGATGACTGAATAGCTCTATATCCTTTCTTATTTAGACTGGATTAGAGTCAGCAAATTCTTCTGGAAGGAGTAAGATAGTAAATATTTTAGACTTTGCAACCACACATGGCTTCTGTTGCATATTTGTCTTTATCATATTTTTTACAACACTCTGAGAATATAAAAATCTTAGCTCACATGCCATATTAAAACAGGTGGTGGCCTGGATTTGGCCTGCAGGCCACAGTCTGTCAACCTCTGGACTAGAACACTTTATTGATGTATTATTTGCATTTTATTTTTTACCCTGTCCCATGAACCAGATAAAATTAAAGATGCCTTCAGATTTTACAACTAGGTTTTGTTTTTGTTTGGGGAAGGTGGATTTTTTTGTTTGTTCAATAGCAATTATAGGACTTTGGATTCTTTTTTTATAGGTAATTCTCTTCCCAAAGGTTCTAAAAATAAATTTAGAATTTATAGGTCTCTAACAGATCCTTCTGCCTAAAATAGCTAAATAATTTGACTATATTTCTCTGAAGAGTAAAACATGTCGGTCCAACCCCTTTGATTTAAAAACATCTTAGGTAGTCTAAACTTCTGAAGATTTTACATAGTGTTATTTCCAAAAATTTCTGGTTATAAAAGGAAGAGAGAATGGGGTTTCTGAACTTCTTAAGCTAAACTTTACTACTTGTCAGCACTCTGAACTTAACCAGTGAGTCTTTCTCTGAAAAATTCATCAACCCGTTATGAATAGCACACAGAGACGTCTAAATGAATATAAAGAATCAGGTTCTTTCATCAACGTCCACTTGTCTGACTATTTAGTCCTCATAACTTTTTTAGGGGTTAAAGATCACTTTCCATGTTGACTCAGAAAAAGCAAACAGGAAATCAATACCATGTTAATAAATACAAGGGTCATCCTGGGTCAAAATAAGTCGTTCTTCAAATGTTATTGGCCTTAATCTGTTATGGGAATTGTTCTTCTTATGTCCTAGAATTATAGGAAATGTGGGGTTTCAGTAAACCAGATGCTAAGATGACTTTCTTCATAATCTATTCCATATGCTAATTGTTTCACAAACCCACTCGTTTCTCAACCAGGTGGGTCAGATTGTTTTTTGGCACAGCATTGATGAGAAGCATATCCCATATGTTATACATTACACAACTGGCATTGACACAAGAGTCAGGGCCCATCCCTCTCCTCCTTTCCCCCCACCTTCCTTTAGAAAATTAAGGATGTGCATCAGCCAGAAGCTGGATACTATATGTGCTCCACCAGTTCCCAAAGGATCATTTCTACAAGCCAGGCCCCAGGTTATAGTATGTGCTTGCTTGCTGTTCTGCACAGCCACCTGCTTCTCCTTCATGGGCTGCAGGGTCACCCTCCCGTCTCTTTTGCATCTTTGTACATTTCCTTGGTATCCTCCCCACATCCCCTTAAATAAAACAACTACAATACAAACTTCCAGTTACAACATAAAAATATGTCATGGGGATATAATGTACAGCTTGGTGACTATAGTCAGTACTATGGTACTCCATATTTGAAAGTTGCTAAGAGAATATCTTAAACGTCCTCATCACAAGGAAAAAAACTGTAACCTTGCATGGGGATGGATGTAAACTAGACTTACTGGGGTGACCATTTTGCCATAGATACAAATATCGAATCATTATGTTGTATACCTGAAGCTAATATGATATTATATGTCAATTATACCTTAATAAAATTTTCTAAATAAAAGAAAAAAATTATACCTTGGGCTATTTCTATGATGTTTTAAATCTGAATCTGTCATATACTCCCATCCAATGACAACAACCAGATTCCATATTTAAGGGGCGCCTGAGTGGCTCAGTCTGCTAAGCGTCTGCCTTCAGCTCAGGTCGTGATCCCAGGGTCCTGGGATTGAGCCCCATGTCGGGCTCCCTGCGGGGAGTCTGCTTCTCCTGCTCCCTCCCCACCCACCCCCCACTTGTGCTCTCTCTCTCTCCCCCTCTTTCTCCCATTCACTCTCTCTCTCACACATAAATAATAATAATAATAATAATAATAAAAGAAATTGTCATCTAAGTATTTGTTATTCCTACTGCTAAATCCTTCTTCAGTCACTAGTTTTGGTCTTAGTTATAAGAGGCTCTTCTCCAATAATTTCACTGTCTAGGCAAATAAAAAAACACATATCATAGAAATCAGTGGTTCTCAGAGTTTTATGTGCACAAGAATCAGGAGAAGAACTGGTCAAAGATATAGACCACCAAGCCCCAGATCTGATTTAAAATGTCTGAGGTAAAGCCTGGAAATGTGAATTTCAGCAAGCTCCCCAGGTGAGTCTGATGCAAGGAGTCCATTGGACAGGTACACAATCTAACAGTTTAGGACCCTTTGGGGAAAACTCTAAAAATCATTGGGTCAAAGTTGGGCTGAGTTTGTTTAATGATACCACAAGATGAGAGTAACATAATAATCATCAATTTGTAAAATTATAGGTCTTACATGTCAGTGTATTAGTCAGGGTTCTCCAGAGAAAAAGAACTGATAGGATGTACATCTAGAGAGAAAGAGATTTATTTCAAGGAATTGGCTCATGGAATTGTGGAGGTGGGCAAGTCCACAGTCAGATGGGGGAATTTGGCAGCTGGAGACTCAAGAAGGAGTTGCAGTCTGAGTCCAGAGACAGCCTGCTGTAGAACCAGGAAGAGGCAATGTGGCATATAAAGTTTGAAGGTAGTCTGATGAAGAATTCTCTCTTGGTCAAGGAAAGTCATCTTTTGTTCTATTCAAGTCTTCAACTGATTGGATAAGGCTCACGCACATTAGAGAGTACAATAAGGTTTATTCCAAGTCCACCAATTTAAATATAAATCCCATCCAAAAACATCCTCACAGAAACATCCAGAATCATGTTCTACCAAATATCTGGGCACTGCACATTCAATCAGCAGTTACAAGGGAATAGAAAGCTCCTATTTTTAAAAATAGAACAATATTAAAATCAACCTGTTCATGAGTAATATGATAGTTCCAATTTCAAAAATATCAGGTTATCATAAAATGTTTAAAATAATACTTGTTTTAAAGGAGAGAAAATCTGTTAAAAGCAAGAGAAGTTCATATTTACATAATAAAATGTTTTTTATATTTCTAATAAAGTATTTTTGCGTATATTTTGTTACTGTAATCTACAAATAAGTTGAACAAAGGTAAATACTTTCTTGTCAGCCCTTCCTTCCTCACACTCAGAGGACTCCCCATCATCTCTGTCATCTCTGCTCTCAACAATGTTGCTGGCAATTCCATCACAAACACCAATGAGAAATAGAAAAACAAAGACAAGCAATTCAAACAAAGTACTTCAACTTTTTCTGCAGAGCTTTGATTTATTTGGGGATCCTAGTTATAAACTCCACACATATTCCAAACAATGGGTCCACACCATTCAATGTATGTCTTTTAATGAATTGACATATTTGATTTGCATTTTAATAATGTGCATTATGGAAGCTCATACCTTAAGACCATACTCTTACAGCACACTCTAAAGTACTTTTAAAACAAGGCTTAAAATAACTATCTGTATATAATTCAAAAGCTCAGTTACTTCTCTTTAATCTTTAAGTCTTTAAGGTGAGAAACCATTGGTTCTTTCCTGCCATTTATTTAATCAAGATTCAAAATATTCAATTTTGGAGGGTAGAGCTCAACAGAACTCATTTATAGGTACACACATTGTTCTCAACTTCCTTCTGACTGTAAAAATCTACCAAACGATTGCTATATGTTTCCTTAACTGACCATCAGAGGAGCATAGGTCTTTGATATTCCCTTTTAAAAAATACTTTCGTAAGTTAAAACTTTAATTTCTTAAGTCAATGTCCATCAACCTAGGTTCCAAGGACCTCCAAGGGAATACAGAGGAATTTTCTTTTGCTTTTAAAAGGAGCCTCAATGTTTCCCAAGTTTGACAAATACTATTTTCCAAAGGTGTTATCTGGCTAGTTTAACAAACACAACATCCTTGTTATTTTGGAGGCAATAAAGTGGGAAATGCATGTTTTGTGCAAATATTCCAAATTTTCTTGGTATTTACATGTACATTTTAGGAATGAAATTTCTGCAAGGTAGAGTCTGGAGGAGGATATCCAAATGCCAACACAAACAAATATGATCAGAGCCTACACAGCTTCAAGAAGCCCTGACTCCTGAAGAAGTAACTCCATAGCAGAGCATTCGGCTGGAGAAATTATACAAGAAAATTCTGTAACAAGTCAAAAACCATGATGACAGTCTCTAAGATAAAGTCCAAGTTCTTCACTTCCCCCCAAATTCTGCTGCATAATTTAGCCATCACCTGGGATTTAGAGACCCACTTGTTTTGTTCAGCCAAGCATTCGACATCATTGGGTGTTAGTGAGTAAATGGTAAGCATGTGCACCCACACACATACAAATGGAAGAGCAGGTTTTGAAACCAGGTGTAATATAAAGTAAATATCTAGATTCTATTTGAATATAAAAATCAAATCAATGAAAGTTATTTGCTCAATCAGATTTTTTATTCATAAAATGTTACAGAACCTTGCCATGCTAAGGGCTCCTTTCCTCCAAGATCTTTGTTCTGCCCAAACATTCATTCTTCATTCTATGTGTTTCCCATTCCCTCTGGCATAGAGTAAGCTTCTTATTACATAATCATCATAAACTTTTATGGGCCTCTCACAGAAGAGAGAATTCGTGATACAGAAGACCAAATGATGGAGAATAAAGAAGCTGAGAAAAAGAGAGATAAACAACTACTGGATCACAAGGAGAGAATCTGAGAGATAAGTGATACCATAAAGCAAAACAACATTAGAATAATTGGGATCCTAGAAGAAGAAGAAAGAGAGAGAGGGGCAGAGGGTATGGTGGAGCAAATTATAGCAGAGGACTTCCCTAATTTGGGGAAGGAAACAGGCATCAAAATCCAGGAGGCACAGAGACCCGCCCTCAAAATCAGTAAAAATGGGTCAAGACCCCCACATCTAATAGTAAAACTCACAAGTCTCAGAGACAAAGAGAAAATCCTGAAAGCAGCTCAGGACAAGAGGTCTGTAACCTACAATGGTAGAAACGTTAGATTGGCAGAACACCTATCTACAGAGACCTGGCAGGCCAGAAAGGACGGCATGATATAATCAGGGCACTAAACGAGAAAAATAAGCAGCTAAGAATACTATATCCAGCCAGGCTGTCATTGAAAATAGAAGGAGAGATAAAAAGCTTCCAGGACAAACAAAAACTAAAAGAATTTGCAAACACCAAGCCAGCCCTACACGAATACTGAAAGGGGTCCTCTAAGCAAAGAAACAGCCTAAAAGTAACATAGGCAATATAAAATAACAGTCACCTTACAGGCAATACAATGGCACTAAATTCATATCTTTCAATAGTTACCCTGAATGTGAATGTGCTAAATGCCCCAATCAAAAGATACAGGGTATCAGACTGGATTAAAAAAACAAGACCCATTGATATGCTGTCTGCAAGAGACTAATTTTAGACCCAAAGACACCTCCAGATTTAATGTGAGGGGGTGGAAAACCATTTACCATGCTAATGGGCATCAAAAGAAAGCTGGGGTGGCAATCCTTATATCAGACAAATTAGATTTTAAACCAAAGACTATAATAAGAGACGAGGAAGGACACTATATCATACTTAAAGGGTCTATACGACAAGAAGATCTAACAATTGTAAATATCTATGCCCCTAACACGGGAACAGCCAATTATATAAGCCAATTAATAACAAAAGCAAAGAAACACATCGACAACAATACAATAATAGTAGGGGACTTTAACACCCCCTTCACTGAAATGGACAGATCATCTAAGCAAAAGGTCAACAAGGAAATAAAGACTTTAAATGACACACTAGACCAGATGGACTTCACAGATATATTCAGAACATTCCATCCCAAAGCAACAGAATACACATTCTTCTCTAGTGCCCATGGGACGTTCTCCAGAATAGATCACATACTGGGTCACGAATCAGGTCTCAACTAGGACCAAAAGATTCAAATCATTCCCTACATATTTTCAGACCACAATGCTTTGAAACTAGAACTCAATCACAAGAGGAAAGTTGGAAAGAACTCAAATACATGGAGGCTAAAGAGCATCCTACTAAAGAATGAATGGGTCAACCAGGAAATCAAAGAAGAATTTAAAAAATTCATGGAAACCAATGAAAATGAAAACACAACTGTTCAAAATTTTTGGGATGCAGCAAAGGCAGTCCTAAGAGGAAAGTATATAGCAATACAAGCCTTTCTCAAGAAACAAGAAAGGTCTCAAATACACAACCTAACCCTACACCTAAAGGAGCTGGAGAAAGAACAGCAAATAAAGCCTAAACCCAGCAGGGGAAGAGAAATAATAAAGATCTGAGCAGAAATCAATGAAATAGAAACCAAAAGAACAGTAGAACAGATCAACGAAACTAGGAGCTGGTTCTTTGAAAGAATTAATAAGATTGATAAACCCCTGGCCAGACTTATCAAAAAGAAAAATGACCCAAATAAATAAAATCATGAATGAAAGAGGAGAGATCACAACCAACACCAAAGGAATACAAACAATTATAAGAACATATTATGAGCAACTCTATGGCAGCAAATTAGATAATCTGGAAGAAATGGATGCATTCCTAGAGATGTATCAACTACCAAAACTGAACCAGGAGGAAATAGAAAACCTGAACAGGCCTATAACCACTAAGGAAATTGAAGCAGTCATCAAAAATCTCCCAACAAACAAGAGCCCAGGGCCAGATGGCTTCCCAGGGGAATTCTACCAAACATTTAAAGAAGAATTAATACCTATTCTTCTGAAACTGTTCCAAAAAATAGAAATGGAAGGAAAACTTCCAAACTCGTTTTATGAGGCCACCATTACCTTGATCCCCAAACCAGACAAAGACCCCATCAAAAAGGAGAATTACAGACCAATATCCTTGATGAACATGGATGCAAAAATTCTCACCAAAATACTAGCCAATAGGATCCAACAGTACATTAAAAGGATTATTTACCACGACCAAGGGGGATTTATCGCTGGGCTGCAAGGTTGGTTCAACATCCGCAAATCACTCAATGTGATACAATACATTAATAAAAGAAAGAACAAGAACCATATGATCCTCTCAATAGATGCAGAAAAAGCATCTGACAAAGTACAGCATCCTTTCCTGATTAAAACTCTTCAGAGTGTAGGGATAGAGGGTACATACCTCAATATCTATGAAAAACCCACAGCAAACATCATTCTCAATGGGGAAAAACTGAGAGCTTTCCCCCTAAGGTCAGGAACACGACAGGGATGTCCACTATCACCACTGCTATTCAACATAGTACTAGAAGTCCTAGCCAGAGCAATCAGACAACAAAAAGAAATTAAAGGCATTCAAATTGGCAAAGAAGAAGTCAAACTCTCACTCTTTGCAGATGATATGATACTTCATGTGGAAAACCCAAAAGACTCCACCCCAAAACTGCTAGAACTCATACAGGAATTCAGTAAAGTGGCAGGATATAAAATCAATGCACTGAAATCAGTTGCATTTCTATATACCAACAACAAGACAGAAGAAAGAGAAATTAAGGAGTTGATCCCATTTACAGTTGCACCCCAAAACATAAGATACCTAGGAATAAACCTAACCAAAGAGGCAAAGGATCTGTACTCAGAAAACTATAAAACGCTCATGAAAGAAATTGAGGAAGACACAAAGAAATGGAAAAACGTTTGATGCTCATGGATTGGAAGAACAAATATTGTGAAGATGTCAATGCTACCTAGAGCAATCTACACATTTAATGCAATCCCTATCAAAATACCATCAACTTTTTTCACAGAAATGGAACAAATAATCCTAAAATTTGTACGGAACCAGAAAAGACCCCAAATAGCCAGAGGAATGTTGAAAAAGAAAAGCAAAGCTGGTGGCATCACAATTCTGGACTTCAAACTCTATTACAAAGCTGTAATCATCAAGACAGTATGGTACTGGCACAAAAACAGACACATAGATCAATGGAACAGGATAGAGAGCCCAGAAATCTCAACTATATGGTCAACTAATCTTCCACAAAACAGGAAAGAATGTCCAATGGAAAAAAGAGTCTCTTCAACAAATGGTGTTGGGAAAATTGGATAGCCACATGCAGAAGAATGAAACTGGACCATTTCCTTACACCACACTAAAAATAGACTCAAAATGGATGAAAGACCTAAATGTGAGACAGGAGTCCAACAAAATCCTAGAGGAGAACACAGGCAGCAACCTCTTCGACCTCAGCCGCAGCAACTTCTTCCTAGAAACATCGCCAAAGGCAAGGGAAGCAAGGGCAAAAATGAACTATTGGGACTTCATCAAGATAAAATGCTTTTGCACAGCAAAGGAAACAGTCGACAAAACCAAAAGACAACTGACAGAATGGGAGAAGATATTTGCAAATGACATATCAGATAAAGGACTAGTATCCAAAATCTATGAAGAACTTATCAAACTCAACACCCAAAGGACAAATAATCCAATCAAGAAATGGGCAGAAGACATGAACAGACATTTCTGCAAAGAAGACATCCAAATGGCCAACAGACACATGAAAAAGTGCTCAACATCGCTCAGCATCAGGGAAATCCAAATCAAAACCTCAACGAGATACCACTTCACACCAGTCAGAATGGCTACAATTAACAAGTCAAGAAATGACAGTTGGAGAGGATGCAGACAAAGGGGAACCCTCCTACACTGTTGGTGGGAATGCAAGCTGGTGAGCCACTCTGGGAAACAGTATGGAGGTTCCTCAAAAAGTTGAAAATAGAGCTACCCTACGACCCAGCAATTGCACTACTGGGTATTTACCCCAAAGATACAAATGTAGGGATCCGAAGGGGCACGAGCACCCCAATGTTTATAGCAGCAATGTCCACAATAGCCAAACTATGGAAAGAGCCAAGATGTCCATCAACAGATGAATGGATAAAGATGTGGTATATATATACACAATGGAATATTATGCAGCCACCAAAGAGAAATCTTGCCATTTGCAACGACATGGATGGAACTAGAGGGTATTATGCTAAGCAAAATAAGTCAATCAGAGAAAGACAAGTATCATATGATCTCACTGATATGAGGAATTTGAGAAACAAGACAGAGGATCATAGCGGAAGGGAGGGAAAAATGAAACAAGATGAAACCAGAGAGGGAGACAAACTGTAAGAGACTCGTAATCTCAGGAAACAAACTGAGGGCTGCTGGAGTGGTGGGGGGTGGGAGGGATGGGGTGGCTGGGTGATGGACATTGGGGAGGGTATGTACTATGGTGTGTGCTGTGAATTTTGTAAGACTGATGAATCACAGACCTGTACCCCTAAAACAAATAATATATTATATGTTAATTAAAAAAATTAAAAATAAAAAAACTTTTATGGGCCTCTCCAATTTGTGTGTGATTTTGTTCATGTGTATATTTTTTTCTCTTCCAAAATGCTAAGAGATTCCATTTGGTCTCCTGAAAGCCTGAATCAATTCTTGGATTAAGTCAGATCAAATTGCCAGTTCCAAATATTGCCTAGAGCTCCAGAATACATTTGTGCTTGTGGAAAGTGTCCTGGGTTATTGGTCAGACTCGCTTTGGGTGTTGGCTTTGTTCCTTGCACAGCAACTTGGGAAAGGTCTCTACTTGTTAGAGGGAAAAAATCCTTTTTGGGAGGACCCATTCTTTAAAAAGTGAAGAGTTTCATTCATATTCTGAGAAATGGTGATTGGTTTAACTGTTGTGAACCAAATGTACAAAGGGTACAAAGCATAAAACCAAAACATTTGTCCATCCAAATCGTTGAGCATCTGTGCTCTGTGATGAGGATAAACAGAGGAAATGGCTGTATTTTCTCCCCTCTAAGTGCTAAAATCTACTGGAAGAGACAGCTATATAAATAGGTAATTAGAGTACTGTATAATACGTGCTACAAGGGTATGTGAATACAGTGATGTGGAACCCAAAGGAGGGGAGGATTTTTGTTTGTGTTTGTGTCATTTTTCCCTTTAGCTGGCATCTCTTTCCAGAAGCCTCCTGAGACACAGGCAAAACAAAGAAGTTCCAAATATGCATCTGGAGGCATCACACAGGGACGAGGGCTTCATTGTATTGGGACTGAATAAGGTGCTGATTATGTAAGTGTCATTACCTGCCTGTATTGAGCTTTGACTATTTCTAGCACATTGCTAAGAACTTAGGCTTCTCAGCGGCAGTGCCAAGGAAACTGTTGGAGGTTGCCAGTCATTTTAGAGAAATGCCATGGAACGCCGCATGCCAGAAGGCTACTGATGAAAGTGATGAAGGTTCACGCTTGGAAATGAAGTCCAATTCCATATTTGGTCCTTCTTTCCTTCTTTCTCTTTTGAATACATAAGAGAGTACAAACTCAGCCTTATTCTACTCCTGTCACACAAAATCCCCATTGTCCTTTCTTCCTTTAATAAGGTCCTGGAGAGATGGAGTCAAGTTAAATCTGCTTTATCCCAAAGCCTCAAAGGTCCCAGAGTCCTGTCTCTCACTGAGTCAGGCCTTTTCTCTTTTACCTCCTGTTACTCATGACTGCCAGAAACGACTGTCAATGGAACCCACTCAGGGTCGGCCTGCCAGCAACTCAAGTTTCTGTGAGGTAAGTTTTTCCCATCTCAACATTTCGTGGAAGGGGAGAAAAAAAAAAAAAGCCCTGCTAGAAATGTTTTATCATGGTTCTGCTTTGTAGAGGAAGTTCACCTAGTCTCTGTGGAGGGCCTTCCCTACAACCACACCCCCCTGTCACCTTTTCTTTCTCTGACTAGTGTATAATATTAGGAAAAATTGCTTCTTCCTCACTCTTAACATCCTAGGTGGAGAGGGCTCTGGTGGGACAGCAATCCTGGTCTGTCTTCCCTTCTTCTCTTACTCTACCTCAGGAAAGTGAAGTGGTAATGAGAAAAATAAACCAAGCCTCTTATCCCAGCACCTTGCTTCTTTCACATTCGGAGCTAAGTGACCTCTGTTCCTCCATGCCGGCACATGGGCAGGTGTGCTTAGTTTGGGCTAGGCATCAGCTAGCCATCTTGCCTAGAATCATACAACCATCATCCAAACTAAGGTTTTAACATAGTAAATGTGACATCTTCGTACTCTATCTGCTATTAGGTCCCTTCAAAGAACCCTGGCAGATGAGTAGTAGTAATATGAACTCCAAAAAATAGCCTTCACTCTTTCTGAGTAGATTTTTATTGGACAGAAAGCATTGTGTCACTTTCTGTTCTTTGCCCTTGAGGTATAGGAAGCCTTACTAGGAGAAAGGGAAATAGCAGATTTCTCAGTCCATCCTGAGGGTGACAAGAAAGCCCTGAGATGAGGCAGAACAAGTTAGTAAACCTCTACTTTTTGATGGCTTTAACTTGATTCTTGTTTTTTAGGCTAGGTAAAAAGCATTCTGACATTCAGACATTCTGGGCTCATAACGGTCTGGGTCTCCTCCTTCCTTCCACCTACCACATTCCCATAAATACATCTCCAAAAATCCTTCCTAAAGCTTTCCAGAAAGTGTGCTCTGGTCTCTGACAGCCAGACTAATGTTACTACTTTTCCACTGTATTTTGTCTAAAGGCATTTGAATAAATAAATGAGTAATGATAAAAGAAATGGAATGTCTCTTGCTTGCACATCTGTAAAAGAGAGATGGGAACTTCTCTGATGTTCTTCAGGGTTACTATTCTGCCCCACTGAAATGCCTCAGGGGCAGCTAGAGCCCAGAAGCTCCTCATTTGATAACCTAATAAAAAGTGTGAAGAACATGCAGCTTGATTTTCATCACACTGGACTCTGCTCTACAATGCCTTGGACACTGGGGTTAGCATAAGGTCTGTAATATTTAGGCTTAGGCTTCAAATATCTTCACTGGGGCCAGACAGCTGGACCGCCCAGCCTGAGACCAGGTCTCCACCAGCACAGGATGGTGAGGGAGAGGGCAGCATTCCAGGCAATTTGGAGGAACAGAGACTGAGCTTGGCTAGAAAAGACCCGAGAAAAGCAATTTTGATGCCCGGATAATCGCCCCCGTTGCTTGCAAAGCATGCCAGTGGAAACCCATCCCAGGGGTTTCCAAGCTTAGAAAGTAAAATGATTGAAGCTCAATCCAGAATAAGGGTAGTGAGGCAATTAAGCAGGGGAACAAGTGGGGCCTTTGCCTGGAGCAACTTCTGTCCCATCAATTGAGAGAATTTACTTGCCCTCAAAGGAAGGTTATTTCAGCACCTGGCACCAGAATTCTCAATATATGAGCTCTGCAGTCACCTTTGATCTGCACTTACCAGTTCCTGGATTATCAGGCAGTAACTAAGGGAAAGAACATGTTCTCTAGCTGCACCTGGCCCATGGGCTTTGATCAGCTATGAGGGCTGTAGCCACCACATAGTTCGTCTACTTCATGTATAGGCTTACTCATTGGGGCTCCCTTCCAGAGATTCAACTAAACACATTTTAGTCACCCCTAAGGTCAGACTACATCTCTACCTATGCTGTGGGTTACTTTTAACTGCACACGTCTTTCATCTCTTAGCCCCCGTGATAAGATGCCACCCAAAGAGACTGAAGGTACGATTTTTTTGTTTTTCTAGAGGGGCAGAGACTTTGGGTTCAGGCAGTCCTGGATTCAAATTTCAGTTGTGTGACTCAGAGAAGTCATTTCATTTCTCAATTTTCTCATCTAAAAAAAAGCAGGGGGGGAATGACACATATAATCACACACAAAAAAAGACCTAATCACATAGATTTGTTCTAAAGACCAGTGAAACACTTTACGTCAAGGACCAAAACAGCATACCATATGACTAGCATATAATAAGTGCAGAATAAATGATCACTCTCTTCCCCAACCTCTTCCCCAAGCAGGACCCGGAGAGCTGTTCTAGACTAATGGTTCCATTCTGGTGGTGTGCTCATGAGAGCCAATTGTTTAATTCCAGGAATTTTGTGAGTTGATGTCATGTTGGGAGCTTAACAATGGCCACAGTGGGAGTATTCACTTTGCAGAAGTCAGCAAACACTGTAAATCAGGCCTTCTATCCACCCAGCCAGAGTTCTGGTTTATTGGCATATCACCAGTGGTCCTCAAGGTATGATCCAGCAACATCGGCAACCACATTGCCTGGAATCTTTTAGATATGCAAATTAACCTTAAGTCACAGCCCAGCCCTAATAAATCACAAACTCTGGAGGTGGGGCCCAGAAATGTACTTTAACAAGCCCTTCCAGTGACAGGGGTATGGCATGTTAAATGACCAGCAGGGAGGGTAGTGTGGCTGGAGGGAAGTAAGCCAAAGGGGGAAGGGTAAAAGGAGATGAGGCAGTGGTGGTGAGGGCTGCAAAAACACTTTAAAGAGTTTGACTTGTGTTCCAAGTGACAAGGAAATGACCAGAGAGTTCTGAGCAGAAGAACATGTCTTTTAAATCCCATTTTAAAGGATTGCTGTGATTGCTATGTTGAGAACAGATAGTAGGCACTAGGGAGGTAAGAGAAGACAGTGCTTGGACCAGGAAGACAGAAATACATATGTTAAGAAGCAGTTGGCTTCCAGGTATATTGTGAAGATATAGCCAGTAGAATTAGTTGTTGACAGTTAGAGGTAGAGAGTGAGAGAAAGAGAAGAGTCAAGAATGACTAAAAAGTTCCTTAGCCTGAGCCACTGGAAAAACAGATTTTCACTGAGATACAGAAAGAATGGGCTGATAAAAGGCAGCAGGTTGGAGATTAGGAGATCAGTCCATTTTGGACATAATGAGTTTGGAAGTCTGTAAGACACCAAGAGGAATTGTCAAGGAGGCCATTAGAACCGGAGTCTGGAGTTTGGGGGAGGAGCTGGGCTGAAGACAGACACAGCTTTGGAAGTCATCAGCTTCCAGATGGTACTTGCTGAGTTGGTATAACATAATGAATGCAGATGGAAGAAGTGGTCCTAACTCTAGAAAGTGTAGAGTCTGGATGATGTGAAGGAACCAGCAAAGGACACAGAGAAAGGACAATCAATGAATATTATTAGTTCGATACAAATTATGGAAGCCTTCAGAAGGTTGAAATAACACACTGCAAGTAGCTGTACAACTTCAGTTCATGTTTCCCAGGACTTCCTATGTCCTTTCTTAACCATCAGTGAGTAACAGAGTCTTCACTCACAACCTTCTAAGTAGAGGCAGTGTTGAGTTACATATGAAATGGGGCCCACTCTTCCTTCCCCCCTAAGATCCTGCAGGACTTGGTTCTCCCTAGGGAGTAGAAGACTTGTTACCACAAGCTAACCACAGCCAGTAGCCAGCTCAGCAGACCAGTCTGAAACTATGCCTGTGTTTGTGAATGTTTTTGCTTTATCAAAGGGAACATGTAATTATCTTAAAAATATAATTCTCCATCTTTAAAATAAGCGGGAACAGTCAAACCTTCTTAAGCCCACAGTGCTTTTACAAGGACAGTTTAATCAATTACCTTTTTAAGCTTTTAAAAGTCTCTGACTCATTTGAGCAAGTCGAGAAAAAAGACAAAACATCAGTATCTTGCTGGAAAAATATTGTGGTTATTGGCATTGGAACAAAAATAACACCAAAATAAAGGCACTGTGTTCCCCAAATCAAGTGTATGCCTCATCTTTTTCTTAAGAAATCTTCCTGCACTGGGGACTTCATGAGTCGTAAATGCTTGCAACCTCCATGATGTGGCCTTGGACTGGCTCTTCTCTCTGATCATTCATTCCTTCCTGGATAAAATAAGGATAATAATACCTATACAATAATGTGTATGTGGGAGGCACCCAACACAATGCTGGATACTCAAAACTCCCTTTCTATTGCCCTGGAAACAAACATGGCCCCAAGTAGTTGAAATGACCACTTCACACTTGAAAGAACAGTGGTTAACAGTATAAAGCAAGAGAACATGTACTTGGGAGCATTTTCGTCCAAGCAGAATATTCTGACTCAGTTGTTTATTTGTAGAGAATATTAGGGACACAACCTCATCAAAACAGCTGTGAAAAAATATAAAATGACTTTGTAAAAAAATTACAAAGTAATGTGCAAAGCAGGTATCACTGACCTTTTATTCCATCCATGACCTTCACTGTGACTCTGAAGCTCTTCCTTAAGAGATGGATTAAGGATATCTATTTCCCACATTATTTAAGTTTTTCTAAATGGAAAATTTAGTGCTTATGTTTGTAACCTAGTCCAAACATATAGGTCGAAAGGCAGTACCTTTGTCCAAACCCATATGAATGCACAACACCAAGCATGAACTCTAAGTAAAAGATGGACTTCGGGTAATAGTGAAGTGTCAGTGTTCATCAATTATAACAACTGGACCACACTGGTAGGGGATGTTGATAGTGAGGGAGGCTGTACATGTGTGAGGCAGGGTACATATGAGAAATCTCTGTACCTTCCTCTTAGTTTTGCTGTGAACCTAAAACAGAGCTAAAAAAATAAAATCCACTTAAAAACTCTATAAGCAAAACATATTATACTTTAAAAACAACAATTTTTCAAAAAATCTTCTTGAAGTAACATGTACCCATCTTTGTGGTCAATAGGAGGCTCAGTGATACAAGGAAAGAGTTCTCAAATAAAGAGCCAGACTTAAGGCAACAGTCTTGCTCAAGGTAGAAAACCAATGGAATAGCCGCCCCAGGCATAAGGGTTGGAGGAGGAGCTGACTGAGCCTCCCCTCCCCAGGTAAGACTTGGTATATGAATCACGTTTAATGCAGTTTCTCCAAGTAGCTAAATCCCCAAATGTTAGGCTTCCCCATGGGAAACCTTCCATCTTACTTTATACTGGCTCCTTCTAGAGGCTTCATTAAAAATGAATAAATGACCTAGCAAACAACAAGCAATAGAGTAATTATGGTCAATGTTTTCTGCAACAACATATGCGAGGCAACCCATACTTCACCAGCTCTGAAGGAAATTCAGAGTTGTTTCTTGAACACTCTTTCCTGAAGCTCTCCCACCTTAGCTTCTCCTGGAGTCCCTCCTGCTTTACTGAAAGGTCCTTCTCTGTTTCCCCAATGCCTTCCTCTGCCTCTACCTACCTCTAAAATGTGAGGGCTCCTCCGCTTTTCTTATGCTATACATGCTCGTTCTCAGATTCCCTTTCTAGGCACAAAAAGGCACCTGGGTATCCCACCTGTGCTGGGGTCGCAGGAGATGGTGCTGGACCCAGGGAGGGGAAAGATCTGATTTGAAAATTTGAGCAAAGGGTAGCAGGGTTGAATAGGGGACCTTTGTCTGAACTACCAGTCATAAAGAAAATTAAGAGCCAATTTTCCTGTTGCTCTGACTTCAGTTACCATTTATATGTTGAGGAATCCTCAGATCTCTATCTCCAGCACAGCATTTCTCACAAGCTTTACAACCTTGTATCTCTACCTGAATATCCCCCATGGAACTCAAACTAAAAAAAAAAAAAAAAAAAAAAAAGTTGAAAAATCACATTATTCATCTTCTAATTTCAAACCTACTTCTCGTTTGTTTTTTTTTTCACAATTTTTGGGGGACCACCATTTATCTAGTTATCCAAGCTAAAAACTTTTTCCCCTTCTCCCCCACTCCCATTCCCCAAATCCAATCAGAAATCTTACAAATTCTGCAACCCAAATATTCTGTGGATCCATCACATCTCTCCATCACTAAGTCAAAGAAGCACAAAGTTCTATAAGCTGCCCTGATCTGGCCCCAGGCTAGCCCTAGTGATTAAATCTAGGATACACAGGACCTGAGGGTATCCTTCAAGGACAGGTCAAGAGACACACCACTCTTGTGGCTGCACACATTTTTTTCCCTGTCAGTAATTAGTTTTTACCCCTGTAGTAAATTGGTGGGCAGTTTTAATTTTCCTTGACATCTTGCATTCTTCTTACCCTCCCAATTTCTCTTTTGGGATGTAATCATCTCTTGAGAATTCTAGGATTCAGGTCTTTGCTAGGTCAATGCCACCATCATCTGTTAGCTATGGTGAAGGGGTCCCCTGGGGATCAAAATGATACAGCAGCCCCATGACTGTGACAAGTCGTACATGCAGAGGTTTCCAACACCAAAATGGCGTTGCACCCTCTGTTGGCTGGGAGGACACCGCCACAGAAGAAATATGCACTGGATAATGCATAATTCTATTAAGGAAGGGCCTAAGAGTCTAGTTTCTATTTGAGTTCTCTGAAGAAAGAAAAAAGATGTAGAATTTGGGGATAATCAGGGGTTGGGAGAATGGAAAGACACAGCATAAGTTCTCCATCCCAATCAAAAGAAAGATAATTGGGAAAGCATTGTCAACTCTCATGAAACTAAGACATCATTTCATGAATTATTCTACAGAAGTTTAATAAGAATCTACTCTGGCTAGGTAGGAGGATAGACTGATAGAGCTGTTTGACGATTGCTGTGGTCAATAGGTATACAGCACAGAGGTAGCTGAAAATAAGGAAACAGGCACTGTCACTAGAACTGTAATGAGTGGGATGAGGGGAATGGGAAGGAGGTTATATGCGGACATGTGACATGGGTAGAGAACAAGATTTAGGAGAGAATGAAGAAAATCTTGCTAAAGGAAATTATATCTAAGTTGAAATCAGAAAGTGAGTAAGAATTAATCACAGTGCAGCAAAGGGAATGTGAATAGGGGAGACGGGCTCTAGAAGAAGGGAACAGTATAAGCAAAGGTCCAGAGATGAGTAACAGCCTGGTTTGTGTAGGCCTCCAAAGGAAGTTCAAACTGGCTTGTGTAAAATTCAAACGAGACAGGAGACCAGACAAACAACCTTTGGGTTTTGAAGTCTCTTACTAGCCATGTGAAGAAATTTTGACTTTGTCATATTTTGTGTTTTAGAAATATCCCTCTTCGTTGGGGAGAATGGATTACAGTGGGGAAGGGTTATTTATTAGGAGGCTCACAGCAGTAATTCAGACGAGAAATTATGATGGCTTGTATTAGGGGAATAATGATGGGGATATAAATAAGTCGCTGCGTTCAAAAAATGTTTAGGAGCTGAAATCTAAGAATTGATGGTTACATGTGAAAGTTGAAAAGAAAGGAAGGAGGACTCCAGGGCTCTGGTGTGAGCAATCTGTGGGGCAGGAATCACTTATGCTAGGATAGGAAACTAGAGAGAAAAGCAAGTTGAGGGAAGGTGATGAAGAAGGCTAGAAAGCCGAGTTCCTGACGTGCTCACTTCTCCATCAGGCAGTCCATTCAAGCTGAAGTCCGCAGTAAGCAGGTAAGCATGGGTGTCAGGAAAGAGAGGCAGATGGGCGGCGGAGATGAGTGCATCAACAGCACGTGGCAGGGCGTGGGAGGTGAGGATGCCTACCACAGAGAAGGGGGAGCGGAGACTCCGAGGCTCGCAAACAGGGCCATGAGTGGTCCTTGCCGAGAGATGCTTTCAGAAGAAGGAGGGGAGCTGCTGTGGTCTGGAGAGCAGGACCTTTCAGGAGGAGGGAGTTTATAACAAGACACTGCACTTATCAAAAAATGGAATCTCTACGTGCTGATAGGTGAGGAGGTTCAAAATAAATCACGTGAGGACACCTGGGTGGCTCAGTTGGTTAGGCGACTGCCTTCGGCTCAGGTCATGATCCTGGAGTCCCAGGATCGAGTCCCGCATCGGGCTCCCTGCTCGGCAGGGAGTCTGCTTCTCCCTCTGACCCTCCCCCCTCTCATGCTTTCTCTCTCTCAAATAAATAAATAAAATCTTTAAAAAAAAAAAAAAATCACGTGAAAAGAGCAGGTTGAAGAATAGTATGTGAGGTATCATCTCATTGTTTTTTTTTTTCTTTTTTCATATTGAAACTGATTTGAGTATTTCTTCAAGAGACTGTCCAAAAAAGATCCTTAAGAAAGTGAGACTGGAGAGTCCCAGACAGGAGGAGGTGACTAACTCACCACTTCGTGGACAGTTTGCCTTGAGTGCATCTTATATTTGTACACAAGTTTAAGTCTGTGGGCAAGGGTCAGAGTGGCGGGCAGTATTAACCGTGCAGAGAGATAAAGTAAAATGAAAATGAAAACTATTCATTAGCTTGGCCACAAGGAAATCGTGAGTGGGTGCGTGGAAATCTTTTCAGTGGAGTGATGGGACTGCATCTGCAGATACTTGTCTTGAAGTGGGAGAAGAGGAGGAGAAAATCTGTGTAGATAACTCAATCAGGAAGACTGGTTATAAAGAGAAAGGAAGAGTTACAGCAGTTACAGGAGGGAGCTGGGGGTCAACAAGGAGACTTTTTACTATGGAAAGTTAACAATACCTTGACATCTTGACAGAACTCACTTCAACCTGAAGGGAGCCCGTGCAGAAGAAGGAAGGAGTGCGGGGACTGAGGACACACATCTCAGAGGGGTCGGAAGGAATGGGACTCAGAGAAAAGGTACAGGAGGTAAGCCTGGGCAGGAGGGGACAGACCTGCATCACTGCCAAGTACGTGAAAAGGAAAGAGTAAAGGCAACATAGGTAAGTCTGTCCAGCTAGCAGCATTTATACACACCAGGGTCTCGGGCTCCAGAAATTTCCCTGGGTGCAAGAAAAAATATAATAAAATTCTATGCTGCAGGCCTGTAGCAGAGGAATTTGGAGTTTGAATATTACTATCTACAATAAAAACATATCCTCTCTTTGTGATTGTAAAAGATCTTATGTATGGGGGCGCCTGGGTGGCTCAGTCGTTAAGCATATGCCTTAGGCTCAGGTCATGATCCCAGGGTCCTGGGATCGAGCCCCACATCGGGCTCCCTCCTCGGCGGGAAGCCTGCTTCTCCCTCTCTCTCTCCCCCTGCTTGTGTTCCCCCTCTCGCTATGTCTCTCTCTGTCAAATAAATAAATAAAATCTTTAAAAAAAAAAAAAAAAAAAGATCTTATGTACGAATAGTGCTTTTGAAGGGGTTGTCATTTGTACCTGGATAAGCTGTATGAATTTATAATTGTCTCTCCATTCTTTATTTACACCCAAGAAGTCACGCAATATGGCAATATTAATTTATTTTACGAGTAATGCTGTGAGTCTCTCTAGGTCTTCTTTGTCTGTATGTACTTGCATTCAGCACAAGGCCCAGCAAAGAGTCACTGCTCAATTAATGTTTAATTAACAAATGAATGTAATTCTGAAAAAAAAGAGTTGGTGCTTTATTCTGACCTGTACCACCATGAAAAAATTTTAAATGTATCTACATACACACATAAACTGCCACCCAGATTTTATTCTTGAAAGCTTATAAAGAAGCAATTGCAAGGGTGCTTTGGGAAACGGAAAAAAAGAAGAGTTTGCAAGAGCTCTCGGTGCAGACTCGCCTGTGTATATATACTCCATGTTGCTCACTTTGACATTAGTCATGACTTCAAAATAATAGCACAACTTAATGCTTTTTCACACCTCTAAAAAAGGGTTATGCTCCTCATGCCAGCCTGCTGTGCACAATTACAGGAGAGAAACCACAGGGAGTAACCAGTTGCTAACAAGCATCCCCTAGAACATCCAAGGATTTTTACCAATATATTCACTCACGAGAGCTGCCCAGTGCAAATTCAATCAGGCCTTTCATTTATGCGTCCTGATGGCAGACTGCTCTGAAGGACCAGATTGCTCCAAGGGACTGCAGGGATGGAATCTTGTACATCGAAATAAGTGGTTCCATTTTTTTTCCTCCTCCCTGGCTACAATCAGAATTCATTACCATCTGAGGGCTATTTACCAGTCTGTATAAAAGGAGTTAAATGTTGGGCTAACAGATTGGAAATACGTCCACATAACATGATTTGCTCTCCCCACTGGCATGCATAATGGCAGCCTAGCAAAAGGGCCAAGAATGCAAAACACATCACAGCTACTGAGCTGCATCCCAGGTGGGCCAGCTCTGACAGGGTGAAGGCAGACTGACCAGAAAGCCATTACTGATCTGAACTCTCTGATTTTATACAACAGGAAGAAGACCTTTTGGAAGTCCAAGATTTATTTTTTCAAGTAAATTGAAAGGCTGGCCTTCTACACAGAGCACTCCCTGTCTAAATTATAGAGATTGCTTCTGACCGCCACACACTAAGACTGGCACTGTTTGGTTGAGACATCCCTTCTGAAACACCTCGTGTTTCTTTTTGCTCTCCTTTTCGTCGCATACGCCAGCACTTTGACAAGCTAACCTCTAGCAAGGTTCTTTCTTCTGCCAGCCTTAAGAGATTTGAGAAGCAAAAAAAGAAAAAGACAAAAAGAAAAGAGTGAGTGATGAGGCAAAGTTAGAGGGTGAGCAGGAGAGGACAGAGGTCTCCATGTGGGTGGTGTGACATTTTTGTTCTGAGGAGTTCAAGGCAATATTGCACAAACTCACCTACACTCCCAAGTATATTCATGGAATAGGCATTCATTGCCTTGTAAAAGCAAAGAAGCACTGATTTGATATTTTGTCCCAAATTTTAAGCCTCAACTTTATCTGCAAAATGGGAATTATGCATAGATCATGGGAAGTCATGAGGATTAAATAAGATCACAAGGCAATGTGTGTAGCACAGTTTCTAGTACCATGAAAGCACTCAATCTGTTATGACCATAATTATGATGAAGCACAGTAGGAATCTTGCCTTTACACTGTAAGATAAACTGCTAGATTACCTTGATCCATGAGGTACAAGATCACTCACCACATCAACCGCCATTTGGGGAAAAATAAAAGGTCCTGGCCATTATTTATGGCAGTTACCAATGGGATCTGGTTGTTATTAAACAATGCAAATAATTGCATTACCCTCAAATGCACAGAGTATAGCTGTAAAATGCAAGAGTGTGGGCATCCTCCACCACCTTCACAGGCACCAACCCCAGACCACGCAGTAGAAGGTCTATGCCCTGTATTAGGCCACCCGGTATAGGCAAGGCTACCCTGTGGGTGCCTCCTCTATGCCTCCTCAGCAATAACCAACCCAATACTCCTAGCTGAATGCACCATGGCTCCTTGCCCGACAGCTTTCTCTGGCCCACTCAGCTAGAAGGTAGGGCAGGCAGAAGTGCCAGGGAGTAACTATCCCCTGGAGCAGACCTCTATAAATACCCGGTAGAAGTTGGTAGATTGCTATCTCCTCGAATGGGACAACTGGAGACATTTCTACACGTTTCCCAGAATTCCCCAGGAAGACTGAGGTCTGGCTGCACACAGCAGGAACATGCTCAGTAATGCCCTCACTGGCTTCCTTCTCTCACTTCCCCACTTCCTCACCAGTGTTTGCTGGGACCACCTCCCAAACAGGCTACTTGTCCTCAGAGTTTCCTTCCGGAAACACTCAATCTAACCCCCAAAAAGACCCTTCCTTCAGGCTCCACAAGGAGCTCCCGCAGCTCCTCATTGCCACCCCATTCCATCATGGGCACTTTAGCAACTGCTATTTCCACCTGGGGATTTCTGATTTAGGGAGATCATGCATGGCTTTCAAAATAAGGTCTGTGGGAAATGGCCCCAGTCAATGTTTCTTGAGACCTCACCTTGTAACATTCATGATAAAAATCAATTCTCCTATACTATCTATCTCTAACTATTATAATAAATTAAGTATCATTATTATATTCCAACTTAAGACGTGTAGAAATCCAGGTTCAGGGAAGTTAAGTCACTTGTCAAAATCTGACAGCAAGTGAAAGGGAGAGGTGGGTTGGCACCCATGTTGGCATCAATGCCCATGACATTTAATTCCTTAAGCTACCCGTAGAATCTGCTGAGTGGTAGTTCTGGGGTCAGTAAATTTGTAGAGCATGCCTTGGGCAATGGATATATTTGGACTTACTGAAACAGTTTATCACTTTCCTTATTCTTCCCCAGTAGCAGCTTGCAGTCTAGTCTGCTTTACCCCAATCCTCAATCATTTTGTCTCCCCACATCATTCTCAAATTTCTTCCTTTGATAACAGAGCCCCTTAGTTTTAACTGAACACTTGGCTACTAGCTAGACACCATCTCTCCCAAGCAGACTTGCAGCTAGAAATGGCCACAAGGATGTGAGTGGAAGTGCTAAGGACAATTCCCAGGACCTACCTGCTTGTGCTTTATCTCCACATCGTCCTTGTCCCTTCCTTCGGGAGGGAAATCAGATGTGGGGGTAGAATGTTAACACTGACCGGGAGCACAGGGTGGCAGAACAAACTAGAAGAAGCCTGCATCCCTAGACCTCCACACAGAGCCAACTTGCCCAGTCCTCCTGATCACCCACCAGCATATACTGTCATCCAGGAGAGAAACATTTATCTACTTTGAGCCCCTTGTCTTTCTTCTACTATGAAACAGCCAAACCCAAATCCTAGCTCATAGAAAGAGAGAAAAGAGAACAAGGAACTGAGAAGAAAGTCAGCAAGAAAAAAGGGGGAAATGGCAGAGGACAAGCAAGGCTCAGAAGGGGATGAGCTATATAGTATTTTATTTGTTTGCTTGTTTTAAAGTTTTCAGAAACACAAAGGAAGAGGAGGAAATCAAAGCCAGAGAAGAAAGGAAAAGCAAAGACCTTCTCTTTTATCCTGCCTCTTGGGAGGCTGTGGGTGGCAGGAAAACAGAAGGGGAAAGGAATCCCCAGCTGTTATCAGAACCCATAAAAAGTTCAAACTCAATCTTGTACTGCAGAGCAGAAGATGTCACCGACTCCAAAGCAGAAGAGGTCCTCAGGATCAAGTAGGTGCCCATGGAGGCCCTTGAACGTGCAAGTAGCTGAAGCCACCCTGGGCCTCCCTCACTCTGGAACAGAGCAAACCTCCTCACCCTAAGGGGAGGGTCCAGGTCACTCACTACAGTTGAACCTGTTTCCACTTTACTCACAAGAAGGATAACCACACAATGCAAATGTGTGCAAATTGCTAGTTATTTTCTAAGAGGACACATGCTTTAAAGCATTCACTTCCAAAGTCCACGCAATGGGACACTGTCCGTTATTTACATGAAAACAAATACAGCTACTCTGAATTAAGGAACACTTTTTTAAAAAATCACCTGCTAATTATTCATCCATGCAATGCCTCACCACAGCCAGCACTTTTGCTAGTGAACATCACTGACTGCATTTCAGGATTTGGCAAAGGCCCAGGCCCACATGAGTCCCACACACAGCGCCACTGAAGCTGGCTGCTAGACCTCAGCAGCTCAGCTGTAGGCCGCCAGTACGCTGCTTGTTGATGGGGCGCTTTATAAGCAACACACAGATCAACTGGAGAACAAATGAGCCGTGGTCAGTGAAGAATGCTAAGTGAGGGGGGGAAATGCAACAGCAGACAATATGAATCAAGATATACTGAAAGGGAAAACCCAGCAACTCTGGAAGAATATGAATTAATGGGCAATCCAGGTTCCCCATCTCCTGAGTTGTCATGAGTCATTCCTGCATTTAAGACCTGCTCCGAGAACCCATTTTACAGAACTTCAAGAAGCCCACTCTTTGGGGAATTTTTCTCCCTCATCTATTTCCGAATCCTTCTAAAGATACTTCCACAGGAGTCTGTTGTGGGTGTCACCTGCCACCTCTATCCGCTATCTTGTTCTCAGCAACTTGTCCCTTTTGTGGGTCATTACTTGTGGCTCACAACTAGTTGTCTGGTCTGTTGTCTTTTTCCCTGAACATTAACACCCTCAAGAAAGGCTGGGACCAGAATATAATGTCTAATAATAGAGAGGCTAAGGGATACTCAAGGGAATAACAATGCAGACAGAAAATCTTCAACTAGCTACCGGACATCACCCATCCAAGTATGCACAGGCCAGGCCAGTCCTTAGGTGCAATGACCTGCTTGCACCTTGATTCCTCCCAAGCTTGCCAAACTCCTGTGGGAGAAGGGAAGGAGATTGTACTTTACCGTGACTGGACTTCAAGTAATACAAGCCTGCTGGGCATCTCCACTAGAACACAGCTTCCTCTGTATCCTTGGTTCCTGGTTGGCCCTTCTGGGCAACATCCCTCAGAAATACAACTCTGACCTCAAGAAAGGTGACTTCCACATCATCAGGCAGAGCCTCTTGACTCTTTATTGTCCTAACTTAATTTGAGATTTGTCTTACATAAACCAGTTTTCAAACTTAACTCTACTTAAACCTCTCACTAAACAGAAACTACGAACAGCCTAGAAAGAGCAGTTATCTCTCCTCCAGCCCCATACTTTATTCTGATTGAGGGTTCAGAAATACAGGGATTCGATAAGGCTGAGACTAAACCATTGGAGAGTACTGATAACATTATAGTACCTCCAACCCATACAAAATTCAAAATTAAAATGATCCAAACCCATAGCTTAAGTATAAAGAAATCCAACTCAATTCTCATTTTTCTCATTATGATGATTTGGTGCTTTTGCCAATAATTTTTTAGTGCAAAGATGCTCTCATTTTCTTTGTACTCCTTCCCTACTGGTGGCCCCAGCTCACTCAGCTTCTTTGGGAAGCCCACGACTACATCCAGTGTCAGAGCCCCCCAGTTGCACATGAGGAGCTAATTCCAGAGCCCTGCTAACATCACCGTTGCCTCTGCTTAAAAATGCACCCATAGTAAAATACAATGCTCCTTCTCCAATGTCTTCCCACTGGAGTATTCCTGAGAATAATGGGCTTTTGTACTCAGCAGACAGCGTGAACTGCCCCAAGATTATTTAGAACCAAAAGTGCCCCCTCCCTTTCTTTTTCTCCACTATTTACTCTGGGACTTAAACCTGAAGGTCAGAGGAAACCTCATATGGCTCATTTATTCAACGATGTTTGTTGAGCATGTGTAGTGGGTTGAATAGTGCTTCCCCCAGAATCCACATCCACCCAGAACCACAGAATATAACTTTCTGTAGAAATAGGGTCTTTGCAAATGTAATTAGTTAAGATGAGGTCATGCTGGAATAGAGTGAACCCTAAATCCACAAGAGAAGAGGACACACAGATATATACATGGGGAATTAGGCCCCGTGAGAGCCTGAAGTGGTACAGCCACAAGCCGAGGAGCTAACTCCAGGTGCTGCCAGCAACCACCAGTGGGGAGAGGCACGGACGGGACCGTGCCAGAGAGCCTCCCCAAACACCCAACGTTGCCAACACCTGGATTTTCGACTTCTGGCCTTCTGAACTGGGAAAGAATAAATGTCTGCTGTTGGAAGCCACTCAGTTTGTGGTGATTTGTTACGGCAGCCCCAAGAAACTAATACAGCTCCTGGTATTTTGTAGTCACAGCACCAAGCACAAAAAAGAATAGCAATGAGCAAGACAAGTAAGGGCCCTGTTCTCATGTAGCTAAAATTCTAGCAGAGAAGACAAACAATAAGCAATTAACAAAATAAATAGGGCTACTTCACAAGGTGATCAATTTTATGAAAGAACAAAAACAATGAAGTGATAGAGATGACCGGGGGGAGGTGGGGCAATAGTGCCTTTTGCAATGGGATGTTTCTGGAACATTCACACGGACAGTGTTGACACTACCCACGAAGTCTCTCTCCAACCCAGCCAGCACTTTCCAGGGAGTGTGCCCCCTTCCACTCCACTGTGTTGCTCTCATGCCAGCCAGAGGTCTGGTCTCTCCTCTCCTCTCTTCAGAAGCTCAGTGCCTCGGAGTTCCAAAGGCAGTTCTGCCTCTCGCACAGCACTCTGTTTTCACCCACAGAGGGTTTTCTTCCTTCACATGCTCCCCAGCTTGAACATGTATCAAAACTGACAAGAACTGCTTTTCCCCCCCTCGACCAGCTTGTACATAATGGATGTCAGTATATGCCCTCACCATACTAAGAGAGCAGATCCAATTTGACTTAATTACTACCGGAGCTCTGCAAACAGCCGCTAGTTACTGCTGAGCCCTGTGGTTTATGAAGGGAACACCACAAATGACAGGAAGCTGCAGGGGGAAAAATAGTCTGAGCTGCCTTTGGCTTGTTCACTTCTGAGTACAGACACTTCCATTCATCAGTGGGGACATTCATGACACGTGGGCTGTCAAGACGATATTCCAGAAAGGAGCAACAGAAACCCCAAGTGCTGTAACTATGTGGCCATGTCTGAGCAGAAGTCCTAGGACAAGAATGCAAGATGCTGCCCCAAAACCGTAATCAGCCAGACCCTGCACACCAACCTGAGCATGACTTCAGTGCTGCCCTGCTCTGCCCCCAGCCCTGGGCTTCGTGAATCAGTGCAGACCCAGAAACACATTCAGTTAAGCAGAACTTGGTTTCATAAGAGAAAAATTTCTACCCAACAAGTGTGTGGTTTCACAGGATGAATCATGCTACCCCACTGCCTGATAGACTGAAACTTGCAGCATGGGCACAGAGAGGAAGGGCAGGTAAAAGTGCAGCAGGCGCCTCTGTTCTCCTCAACAGGGACACCGGAGTCCCAAGCTCTGGGCCCTCCACACGCAGTGAGGGCATGACAGAGGCGGTACTCCGAGGGTGATGTGCTCAAGCGTGAAAGGAAGGACCTGATGAAAATGCAGATTCTGATTCAGTAGGTCTGGGCCAGGGGCCTAGAATTCTGCATCTGGAACAAGTTCCCAGGGATACCCACAGGCTGTCGAGGACCTAGAGAACCGGCTGCCACGTGTGCAAACGGACTGGGGGCAGGGGTCCACTTCCGAGGCCTTTGCCAATGCCTGGGCATCCAGGTAAAAAGCAGTGCCACTCTGCTTCTCGTGGGCAATGATAAACTGCTATATATTAGATACAGTTTCTGACCAACAAAAATAATTTATTCCTAATTCAACAGCATGACGATTCTATGTGTTGAATTAAGGCACATTCAAATCTCAACATAAGTAGTTTTTAGAAGATGATAAACCACGTATCTGCAGTTGATCTGCAGGGGACAGTCATCTAGGGAGCAGTTACAAAGACCAAGGCCCAGGCTCCAGGCCATGGCAACTGAATCCAGACCTCCTGGACTTTAGTGTGTATAAAGGGAGTCAGACGAGGCAAGGGAAGAGGCGGACAGCCCTGAAGGGAGGGGAGAGAAAAATCTAAAACAAGAGGGACTGGAGAAAAGGATGACTTGCCCTCATTTCTTACTTCAATTCCCACTCCTTTCAAATTGCACTTGCTTCTCCCCTTGCAGGACTCTCCTTCCCAGTATTCTTCCAGTCACAATGTGTTCTGTGGATCAGCAGCACCAGCATCACCTGGGAGCTTATTAGAAATGGAATCCCAAGCCCCTCCACAGACCTACTGAATCAGAATCTGCATTTTAACAAGATCCCCAGGTAATTAGTGTGCACGGTAAGGTCCGAAAGCACGGCTCTATGTGGATTTGAGCCCAAGCTCTTCCGAGCAGACATATGCTTGGTACAAAGGCAATCATTAAGCTGCCCAGGCAATTCACACTGGGGTCAGCTGCTTCTTATACCCCTGGCAGGCGACTGCAGGAGTGGGTGCCTGTGAACGGGTAATTGATTTACAACATCATCTGGCTGTAACCCAATGAAAGCCAAGTTGTCTCTTTCCCTATATTGATATAATTACCGACATGAAGGGAAGCAGGTTCTTTCTTCAGGTCAAGTAACCTTGTTATTCATCAGCCTGTGCTAGCTCCGCTTCTGATGAGCAATTTATTCTGGGGGGTTATTGACTGACCCCACTTGGCTCTCATTATTCATTCTCTTCCCAACAGCAACAATTATCTAGTGCTCAGGATGATAGAAACGTACACGCAGTTATGCAGATTTGCATTTTCTCTACATTTTTCTATTTTTCTTGCCTGCCTCCGTAGACAGGACGGTACTTGATGACCACAATTGCTTTTTTAACTGCTCACAACACCTAGCAAAGAAGCACTTGGTGAGAAATGTAACTGATGCTGCTGGGTGCTGCCAGGAAGCATTGGTAACACTGTTCATCTCAGTGCTCCATCTCCTGAACTGTTTGAAAGCCGCACTGGAACCCCGTCTGTCCCACAAAGCTCACCACCTGCCTCCACACCCTGACTCTATGCTGTAATCCACTCATGAAAAGCAGATGCTTTCACCAGCTTAGAAGTGATTCCCAAGAGTTCATTTCAAAGTCATTTATTAGAATTTCAAGTGTATTATCCCAAAACAATCCTTTCAGTTCCCTCTGCAGCCAGGGTGGACCCTGCGAGTAGAAAGCCATACTCCTACAATACTACTAATCAATGGCAACAATGTTAAATTAAATCCACATGGGCTTGCATTCAACTTGATGTTGATGCTTAAGAAAGACTATAGGGGGTAGGAAGAGATGATTTTACAGACTCTGATGCATATATAGTTCTAAGAGCTTTAAAGATGAGTAGTGTTAATTTTTCAGGGTAAATTTCTTAATTAAAACTTCTGATTTTTCTTTTTCTTGCACATGTGAATGCACCTTAATTTTTACACTTATTTTCCATGAGTATCACTATTGTGTGGCTCACAGATGGCTCCTAGATGAACTCACAAGAGGGAGAAAAAAAGGAGAGAAATTGAAAGAGAAAAGTGAGCATGATCACAGTCTAGTGAGCCTAGTATAATAGAAGGAATTAAAAGTTTAGGTATATGAATGAGTGAAGGACTGCTTGAAGTAGATATAAAATAATCAAATTTTAGACACGGAAGGGACCATGGTCACAATGACCACATTTTCCTTTAGGGCCCTGTTCTTTACTTGGTTTTTTTTTTTTAAGATTTTATTTATTTATTTTATTTGAGAGAGATAGTGACAGAGATAGCGAGAGAGATCACAAGCGGGGAGGAGAGGGAGAAGCAGGCTCCTGCTGAGCAGGGAGCCTGACGTGGGGCTCGATCCCAGGACCCTGGCATCATGACCTGAGCCAAAGGCAGACGCTTAACCAACTGAGCCACCCAGGTGCCCCCAGGGCCCTGTTCTTTAAATGGAGGGAAGAAGGGACTATGTCCCCTGGGTGACAGCAGAGAGTATCTGGAAACATTTTTGGTGGTCACAACTGGTGGAGGAGTACTACTGACATCTGGTAACATCTGGGGCCAGGGATGGTGCTAAGCATCCTACAGTGCACAGGGAAGCCCCCAAACAAAGACTCACGCAGGCCAAACTGTCAGTAGTGCTGAGACCGAGAAACTGCCTTGGAGGTAAAGAGCAACAGGTAAGGTGGTCACTAGCTGGCTGAAAAGGGATAGGCATAACTAAGACTCTTCTACAGCAAGACTGTGGGGAAGAGGATTGGAACGGCTCATCTAACAACCCAAGGTTTAGCATAGGTGAGAAGATGATACTGCATGTCACATACTAAAAAGGAGACAAAGACAGAAAAAGATCAAATTGTTGGGAGAGTGGTGAGTAGGGAGAAACACGGTGCAGAGAGTGGGCCAAGGAGCAGAGTTGCCAACTGAACACCTCTGATGTTGTGGAAGGTCACAAGATAGCTTAAAAGAGCTGCATCAGGCTGGTCAAAAGCTCCTTCATGTGGAGCCTGCCATCTAGGTTGAGTTTCAACGTCGGTAGAAGTGGGGACCAAGCCAGCTTCTAGCAGCAATTCATTAATGTGAACATGGGATGTCTGTAGGGAAGGTCCGTGTAATCCGGCGGACATCCAGAAACTAAGGATGACCTCCAGGAACTAACAATCTCATTAAAGTTCACATACATATGCTGATCACTCCCAAATTTTCATCTTTAGCCAGATCTCCTCCCCTGAACTTCTAAATCATGTATCAAATGCCAATTTACCTTCTCAACTTTAGAATTTCTAAATATAAAACTCTTGACAATCCCCCACACCTATACTTCCTACAGTTTTCCCTACCGCAGTTGCCCAACTAGAAACACTGGAATCATTTTTATTCTCTTCTTCTGACACTGAACATCCAATCAGACAACAAATCCTCTCAGTGTTATCTTCGAAATGAATCAGACTGAAAACATTTTGTTAACTGAAAGAAGCCAGTGACAAAGGACTGCATGTTGTATGTTTCCACTTACATGAAATGTCCAGAACAGGTACAGAGACGGAACACAGACTAGGGACTGTGAGGGCTGAGGGAAGGGGGATTGAGGGGTTATGGCTAAGGGGTACTGGGTTGCTTTTTAAGGTGATGAAAATGTTCTCAAATTGATTGTGGTAATGGTTGCACAAATCTGTGAATATACTAAAAGCCACTGAGTTGTACACTGTAAATGGGTATAGTGGATGGTATATCTCAATAAACATGTTATTAAAAAAAAAGCATACATATATATATATAGAATCTCTACCATCTGACCTCTTCTCAGGATCTGTTCAATGACTAACATGGGCCCAAGCCATTGCCCCACCCATACATTACAGCAGCAGTCTCTGGTTTCTCTTGCTGCTCTTCCTGGACCCTTTTCTGCAAGCAGCTCATAGTGACCCTTTGAAAACCTAAGTCAGATAATATTACTGCTCTTCTCAAACCCTTCTGATGGCTCCCATCACACTGGAGTGAAAGCCAAAGTGGCCCCTCACACAAACTGGCCCCTACTTGTTACTCCAGCGTCATCTTCTCTAACCCTTATCACTCAGTGCTATAACCACCCACTTCCTCCCTGCTTGGTGAACACACCAGGCCCTGCTCCATCAAGGACTCTGAACTTGCTATTTCCTATGCCTTTTCTCCCAGATCCAAGTGCCCTGCTCCACCACCTCCATCAGTCTTTGCTGGAACACCACCTTTGCTTTAAGGCTTTCCTGATCATCCTATTTAAACTGCGACTCCCCAACAGCACCTCCTAGCCCTCTTTCCTGTTTTATTTTTCTCTTTAACACTTACCACCATCCAAAAGTATGTGTAATTTACTTACTTCTTTTTACTGCCTCAGTTCCCTAAAATGGAAGCTTTGTGAGAGCAGTAATTTTTACCTGGGTGTTCACTACTATATCTAGAACACAGCCTAAGAGTAGATGCCTGATACAGATTTGTTGAATGAATGAAACAAGTCAGCGCAAGAAATAACTAAATGTTAAATTATATAAAATTGAAAATATATGCTATACCCTATGACCCAGCAATTGCACTACTAGGTATCTACCCCTAAGATACAAAGGTAGTGATCCAAAGGGGCACGTGCACCCCAATGTTCATAGCAGCAATGTCCATAATAGCCAAACTATGGAAAGAGCCCAGATGTCCATGGACAGATGAATGGATAAAGAATATATATATATATATATATATATATATATGTATATAAAATAGATTATTAGCCATCAGAAAATGAAATCTTGTCATTTGCAACAACATGGATGGAACTAGAGGGTATTATACTAAGTGAAATAAGTTAATAAGAAAAAGAATTATCATATGATTTCACTCATATGTGGAATTTAAGAAAACAGAGGAGCATAGAGGAAGGGAGGGGAAAATAAAATAAGACATAATCAGAGATATAGACAAACCATAAGAGACTCTTAACTGTAGGAAACAAACTGAGGGTTGCTGGAAGGGAGGTGGGTGGGGGGATGGGGTAACTGGGTGATGGACATTAAGGAGGGCATGTAATGTAATGAGCACTGGGTGTTATATGCAACTGATGAGTCATTGAACTCTACTTCTGAAACTAATAATACACTATATGTTAAATAATTGAATTTAAATTAAAAAAAAGAAAATACATGCTATAGAATTTTCATGGTAAAATCACTTCATATCTCTGTTTTAAAACCTTGATACCTTTTACCCTCTTTTACCTATGTTCTATCATAGCCATAGTGGCCCTATTTTCAAAACTAATAATTAGTAAACACAGAAGAGGAATATATGGTCTTGAGAGAAACAAAACTGTTAAAAAAATAGTAAGAATAATATACCTTTAATAATTTATTGAAAAAAAGACAGTGTCAGGAGGGGCAAGAAAGGGGCAAGAGTTCCTTCTAATCTGGACATCATTCGCTGGTTTAATTACCTTCTGTAAATTTTGGCTTAGCCCCCAAAATGAAAAGGCAATTCTTTTATAAGTACTCTTAAAAAAAAAAAAAAGTAAGAGACTATGAGAAAGAGAACTGAGGCCCCACACAAGGCTGGAAAAGAAAAGTGACCATTAAGAACCAATAAGCCTCTTTGATTAGGATATGACCACAGGGTTTTGGCACCTCCTAGGGTTACATGAAATCCTAGAGTTCCTCATCTTTCCCCAAAGTAACTTTTGAATCAGATAAGTGACTGTAGAGGAATTTCGGAAAACATTCTAATAATCCTAGGAGAAAAATCATGATTTGATTAAAGAATCAATAATGATTAGTGAATAACCATCTATTCATACCTATTCTTAAGCATTTCTCTCAGCCTTGCTCTAAAATAGTTCTTATTTAGGGGTACTTGGGTGACTCAGTTGGTTAAGCATCTGACTCTTGATTTTGGCTCCCATCATGATCTCAGGGTCATGGGATCGAGCCCTGCTTTGGGCTCCACACTCGGTGTGGGGCCTGCTTAAAATTCTTTCTCTCTCTCTCCCACTACCCCTCTCCTCCTCTAAAATATAATAAAAAATAAAATAAAATTTTCTTATTTAAATAGATTTTAAAATAGAATAGTTATACTTAGCCACATTGAATACAAAGTCATGCTAAGTTCTTAGTTCATTGTGAGTTGGGATAACATAGAGTTTGGGATCACTGCATTCCAAGTGTGCATAGGAAAAAGGCAGTGACCTGGGGAGAGCCACAGATACAAATGAGTAACAATATCACATTTCTGAAGAAGGGATTTGTATAGCCAAGGAAAATGTCATGGGAAAAGTAGAATTTCAGATAATGGAGGGTTGGATAGGTAAGAGCAGTTGAGAACAGAGTTGAGTGAATCAAAGAGGATTCTAGGTAGATGAAAGCAAAGACAAGGCCTCTATTGTGACAGCAGAGAGGACTTTCCACTCATACCTCTAAAGGAATTTAAAGGACACTCCGTGTTCCAAAGGGAAGCCCCCACAGGCATGGCCATAGCTGTCATCTGGAGAGCATGGCATTCCAGAGTGCTGGAGTTGGAGAGCAGATTATGGCCAAGAGTCCCAACATTTTCTCCACTTAGTTTTGTGCATAGACAGGCCTGCCTCAAATATTTTCAGAGCCTAGGGCAAGAGTATAAATGGAGGTCCACATGCCATATATCATAATTATAAGCCCAGCAAACAAACTATTAAATAAAATTTGTTCTATTCTGCTATCTTAACAGATACACCTTCCCAACAACCTGGATAGCCAGATTCAAAATGACAATTCTCAGGACTGTAGCAGAACATGACATCAGAGGATGGCATTGAGGGGAGAAGCAATCATAGCCTCTGGGCTGTGGACTGTCCCCTTGCCTTCCCAAACCCAGCTCAATCCTGCACCCCTATCCACATATATGTGGACACCCAGATTGCATATCCAGACTCTGTCCACAGCAGCTATTGACTATCCCCAGGCCTAGAAATTTGCACATCAGTGGCCCAGTCTGCCTTCTAGAGATAAACCTGGAGATGGGGACCACAGAGGTCCTAGAAGTGGACACAGGGCCATCTAGGCTGAGAATTCCAAGGTCCTGGGTCCCAGAAGCATGATCTTGAAGGAGTATACAGGCTCCAGGTGGGTACATGAGGAAAACGTGCCTGGACAAAGACCAGAGTGGATCTAAAGAATATGGTCCTTTTGTCCTGGTGATGCAGAAATGACTGCCCCAGAAATTTCCTCATGTCTCTTAATGATCCAAAGGAACTACATAGGAAAATCAAAGTGTATACTTCTCCCAAACAAACAGCAATAGACCTCTTACTGATCCAGAGGAATTCCATTATATACACACCTCAAAATATCATTCAGGAGAGAGGGTATACATCTTTCTTTCTTTTTTTTTTTTTTTAAAGATTTTATTTGTCAGAGAGAGAGAGCACAAGCAGAGGGAGAAGCAGGCTTCCCGCGGAGCAGGGAGCGCAATGCGGGACTCGACCCCAGGACCCTAGGATCATGACCTGAGCCGAAGGCAGACGCTTAATGACTGAGCCACCCAGGCGTCCCGGGTATACATCTTTCTTATAGAAGAATTCAAAAAACTGTAAATAGATAACCCGGATCCAAGAAGTAGAGCTTAAACCCCACCCCAACCCCACCCTTAGCATGGGCTGAACTCAGGGATTTGCATCAAAAAATAGAGTATAGAAAAGTAAAAATCTTAACTTCACAGTGGAGAAACCTGGCAAACCCTACCCTAACCAAATGATGAAGGTTAATCTCATCAGTGAAAAGTCATGCTGATCTCATGTGCTCCTAATAACATGTCAAGTTGATGAGGAGGGACATTCTCTGTGGTTTGCTTCCCCAAACCCATAACCCCAGTATAACCATAAGAAAAACATCAGACACATTCAAAATGAAGAGCATCAACAAAATGCCTAGCCAGAACCCCTCAAGACCATGAAGGTCCTAAAAACCCAAGAGAGATTGAGAAACTGTCACAGACCACAGATTCTGGAGACATGAAAACTAATTCCAGTGTGGCACCCTGGATTGGATCCTGGCACAGAAAAAGGACATTAATGTGGAAACTTGTGAAATACAAATAAAATCTGGATTTTACTTAATAGTACTGTAACAATGTTGACTTGTTAGTTCTGACAAATGTACTGTGCTAATGTAAAATGTTAACAATGGGGAAAAAATGAGTAAGGAATGTTTGGAAACTCTGTATTCTCTTGGCAACTTTTCTACAAATCTAACATCATTCCAGAATACAAAGTTATTTTTAAAAAATGTTCATCCACAGCATCAAAGGATCACAGTACATCCATCATTCTGTCTCCCTGTGGCCCACACTCACTCAATGGAACAATGGGATGGCATTTCCCAGGTCTAGCATGCTGATTTGGAGCCCTTTTTCATGAAATCTCAAAGATGCCAATTCTCCTGATCAAAATCGGTCTGATCCCAGAGGGGCATGTAACCGACAGCACCTCAGAACGTCAAGATGTGTCTGTGGGCATTCCAAAGAAAACAAATCAGGTTTAAAAGAAGAAGAGAAAGGGAAATTACTTGTGGCATGTTTACAATTTGGAACGGCATAAAACAGGAAACAAATGACATATATAAAACTCTGGTAATAAACTTGAGAAGGAATCCTAAAACAGATCACAGAGACCTTAACACACTGCAATAGAACATTCAGCTGTAGAGCCTCCCCCTGGCATGCACACAGTAGGCACTCCACAAAACTGACTCAAAATGTAATTAACCATAAACATAGGCTCTCACCTGCCTCTATTGTTTAGGAGGGGACACCAGGATTGTGCATAAAACTCAAAAGGTCAACTATTTCTAAGAAAAGCATTTGGTTTATCATGGGTAAGCAGCACAAAGGCATAGATCTTGCCATGTATCTGGTTCCATTCACTCAAAGGTCCAGAGAGAGCCTGTTGAGTCTCATGAACATAAACATACAGCATTTGATAGTAAAGAAAACATATGATTTCAAGTATTTACCATAGTTGTAAACTTGCTCCAGGCACAAATAATGGTAACTTTCCAAACTAATTTAGGTACCCCTCAGTTAGCCCCACTATGGTTTAGGGAAGCAACACCTAGTAACTGCATCACAGCTGTTCCGCTTGAAAAGAGACTATCAGGAAATTCATCAGTACCTCTTTCGTAACCCAAATTTCGCTCTTTCACTGGGATTCTTACTACTGACAAGTTGTTTGGGAAAGTGTTACATTAATTATAGAAAACTCCAGGCCTTACAAAATGTGGCAGCGATTTAGAAACCCCACTTACATAGGATTAGCTACTTTTGAATAAATGTTTCAACATCCATCTAGGACCTAAGTGTTATGCCATCCTTTCTCAGATCATCAAAGCAAGAGAAAGAGAACATACATGTGTATTGAGCACAGTCTTTGCGCTATGAATTTCATGTGCTTGCTGTATTCATCACCCCCGCCATCTCTATGAGGCAGGTATGATCTTTCTTTTACACAAAAGGCAACCAAGACTGTGAGAGGTTAAGTGTCAGAGATAAGGCCACATTTTGGGACTGCTAGAAAAGGGATTTGAACTCAGCACTGTTTTCTATTAAAGTGAAAGATATTGCCATTAACCCATATTGCCCCTGGAAATACTCTGGAAGACAGAAAGAGATTGAGAGACTGAGAACGAGAGAGAGAACATGAAGGAGGGAGGGAGGGAGGGGAGAGCCAGTTTGAATGAAGATCATCTGCAGACAAAATCTGGAAGGAGCGAAGTTTCTATTTATCTGGCCATGCTCTGTGTACTTGCTTTGCCCTCCTCCTCTCCTCTCCTCCTCCAAACTTCCCTGCCTTGGAAATCACCTCTGCAAGTTTACAGTCCTTTCACTTGCAATTAACAGAAAGCCCAGCTCAAAATGGCTTAGATAATGGAGGAAATTGTTTAAATCAATTACTAGAAGATCCCGAAATAGAGCAGGTTTCAAACCAGTCTCTATCCTGGGCTCAAACAACAGAGGAAGGACCTGTTTGGTCTCTCATCTCTCACATTCTCAGGGCTGTCTCCATCTGGAGACTGTCCTTTCCCAGTGCAGATCCCAAAGAGAAATGCTTCCTAATGTGCATCCAAGGAAAGATGTTAGAGAGCAAGATGAGGCAATGGTGTGAAGATAGAGCCAGAAGAACACAGAAAGGTCCCCAGTCTGTGTTGGCCCAGTAAGCCTTGCTCCTCATCCTCATACCACCAGCCCCCATCTCTCACCTCCAGCTCTATGGTTTTAGGGAAAATATGTATATAGGACAATGGAAATGAGGAAATAAAACTCCACCTTACCACTTGCCAGGTGCACATTACCCACAAAGCAGAATTCCCTGGTAAATATGACAAGAGTCCTTGATGGAGGCTTAAGACTTCAGGATGGTCTTTCCCTTCCAGCCACCAAGTTAAATGCAATGAGAACTTTCCAATACTTAAATGTTTCTGTGAGAAGAGAAGAAAGATCCCACTTACCTGGCAACATGGTAATAGAAGGGAAAGAGAAACAAACCTAGGGCCAACCTGTTGTTCTAAACATAATTTAGATGGAGGAAGCAGCAGACCGCCATGCCCATGTGTGGCGTTTCTCCCACTAGAAAATGTGGCTCCTTCAATGTCCTGAAATCTGACCAAGTCCTTTCAGCACTACTTCCTCTTAGAGAGGGAGATACATTCTTATCAGACATTGCCTCTTAGGCTCAGAAGCAACTTCTTCCTAGCAGCTTTCTAGCTTCTTAGGTGAAGTGGGATGAATGATGTTTCTTACGATAGAACTAGAACAGGAAAAGTCACTCAAGGACTAGCTGGGGACATTGCTCTGCATCACTGTGCTAGAGAAATGGGACCTTAAGCAGGAGGTCAACATTACTTGATTTTCCCACAATGAAGCCACTGACAAAATCCATACAGATTTGTAGTACAGAAGTTTGTTGTAAAATGTCTACAAGATAAGTCCAGTCTTCACACGAAGGTTACTCAGAGCTGAGAGGCCATCATCTGTTAGGTAACTCTAAGCAAACCACCTACCTTCTCTGTGCTTTAGTTTTGTCATGTACACAGTGCAAGGAGGTGGGACCGGCTTAACTCTAAGGTATTTTCCAGAGGTCTCAAACATTGAAATGGAAGGGTATTTATATATAAATATGGATTCAAATGTTACCTGTTAAGAAGTAACACTTATTTGTGCATTACCTTGCTGAACAATGGATTTAAGTCTACTATTACTTTTTAACCTCAACAGAGACGACACTGTGTCTTCAAATTATATATAGTGCCTTCTATTCAGAAGATCCTAGGAAAATATTTAGTAACAGCTCTAATGGAGATGGAGTCACTCTCACTCAAGAGTCCAGTAAAGAAATAAGATCTTGGTCACCAACTCGGGTCTGTAAACTATTCCTCTACTTGTGTGAATTAATTGACTCAAACAACAAAAACAGGTTACAAAAATTAATGTATTTGGTTCTATAGAAACATTCTAAGAATATTCTAAGTCCAACTTAGCTTTTGGTTTACCACATGGGTGAAAATGTTCCTTCTGGTTCGCTTTCTCTTTCCTCAAAGAGTGTATTATTCTTCCACCCCTCAGCATAAATTATGTATTGAGTATGTCCTTGATTCCTGTGCTTTGTCCTCCATTATTAGTAATTTATTTTTATTTTTTTTAAGATTTTATTATTTATTCATTTGAGAGAGCAAGAATGAGAGAGAGAGAGAGAGAGAGCACACGAGAGGGGGGAGGGTCACAGGGAGAAGCAGACTCCCTGATGAGCAGGGAACCCGATGCGGGACTCGATCCCAGGACTCCAGGATCATGACCTGAGCCGAAGGCAGTCGCTTAACGAACTGAGCCACCCAGGCGTCCCCCTTATTAGTAATTTAAAAAATCAGTCATGCGGTGTGGTGAAACAAGCATAGGATCAAAAGAACTAGGTTCAGGGCCCAATTCCTCTACTTAAAAGGTGTGACAAACGGTAAGAGATTCTTAATCATAGGAAACAAGGGACGGAGGGATGGAGTAACTGGGTGATGGACATGGGGGAGGGTATGTGTTGTAATGAGCATTGAGTATTATATAAGGCTGATGAATCACAGACCCGTACCCCCGAAACAAATAATACATTATATTAATTGAATTTAAATAAAATAAAATTAAAATTTAAAAAAAAAGGTGTGGGCTAGGCAAGTCACTTCTCTAATATAAATGGAATGATTACGTTTACCATACTGGGTTACTGTGAAAATCATTTTTATTTATTTACGCCTTATGCTCTTTCAGAAGGGAGTTACAACAAGTACCGTGAATATGTAAGATATAAGATAGCAGTCAAAATGGGACTGAGGGAAGACAGAAAAAAAGAAGACCTGTGATTTAAAATGGATTCGGGAATAAAGTTAAAACAGTTCATCGCATAAAGACCTAAATATCTGCTACAAGAAGGTAAACCGCATAGTAGACAGCCGGGGACGATGAAGACTATCACAGATGAAGAGTGCCTGGGAAGGTATCAAGCACCGCATGGCTGTTACTTGTTTCTCTACAAAAAGCCCAGGCTTTGAAATCATGCCAATCGCAGTGTGACCACTGACTCTGGGTTCTACTTTCACAACCTCTCAGCACCTCAACTTTTCCCATGTCTGCAATGAGAAGAAATCCCACTTTGCAGGGTGGTGGAGCTCCCAAGTGCCTCATCTGCGGTAGGCACCCAGGGAATGTGAGCTTCCTGCTCCTTCTCATCCCCTCTCTCTCCCTCCTCACTTCTGTATCGCCTTTCTGCTTACTTCAGGTAGTAAACGCTCCTGTAAGAAATTATTTCTAGTTCACTAAATTATCCTCTGTTTACCATCATTTTATTTATACTTATTAACAGCAATACAATACCCACGTCAGCCCCGGAGAGTTGCATATATCTGTATTTGCTAGAAAACGGTTTCCTCTCAAGGTGTCAACAGTAACGACAAAACAGAAAAGTACCTTTAAAAAATTGCCCTGAAACACACAGAGCCATTAATGTCACACACAATATAGGAGAGTTGATTTCTTGACAGCAGGTTAATTAGTTCTCTCCCATAGGATGGCAGTGCCATAATTAAACCAATAGCAACAAGGAAAAAATACACCCCTGGGCAACTGAAGACATTCTGACAATAATGAGAAATGGCAGCGGGCACTGGGTACCAGGGCTGTTTCTAGTTGCTGTTGTTTAATCATCATTGGCACAAGAAAGCAAGTCCTCCCGTGCCAGATAACGTCTGCTCCTGAGAGCGCCCTGTTTTAAACAGAAAGCAGCTATTTCAGCTTTATACTAGGCCTTTCTTTACAACCTCTTCATAAATGAAAGCAAGAAGTTCCAAGTGTGGATAAAACCTTAGTACCTGTGGTTATATGGTACCATATATCATTTCCCCTGGTAATGATATGATCAATGGCATCTGTTCTGTGACCTAATCATAGGCAAATTCATACATATTCATGACAGGGAGGGAGGAATGGAGCGTGCACACATTAAGAGCCTACCTTCAGGAGCAGAGTCCCCTAAAGGAGAGAGCCAAATAAGCCCCAGCCAAGGCTGCTGTTGGGAGTGCTCACCCTGCTGACATGGCGGGAAGGTGCTTTTTTGGGGGAGGGGGCTCAAGTCAGGAGGGGGGTGGGGCGGAGGGAGAGGGACAGAGAGAATCTTAAGCAAGCTTCATGCCCAGCACGGAGCCTGACTCGGGGCAACCTCATGACTTCGAGATCATGAACTGAGCCAAAATCAAGAATTGGACACTTAACTGATTGAGCCACCCAGGCTCCCCTGGAAGGTACATTTCTCTTTTCTTCGATTGGGCATGGTGGAAATACACAATTTCCCCTGGGACACTTTTCTCAAGACCCTGGAGAGGGTCAGGGAAGTGGTATTAGGCAGTTTGAACTCACTGGGCTATCTTTCCAAAGGGCATGGGGGGTTCAAACTTCAAAGAAGAAAAGGAGTACCATGTGGTCACACATATCCCTACACCACCAACCCTAGAGGTTGGGTTTGTTGGTGATAATACAGCTTCCCACTTCCTGTACATTCAAGACTCCAATGGGCTGAGAGGTGGGTGTCCAGTCTAACCTCGTCCACTACCACCTTTAAGGCCCAGCAGAGTATCTGGGGGGGCTCATGGTTCAAAACAACAAGTAAAAAATAGAACCAAAGATGATGGCTCAGAATATGTAAAAACTGCTTTAAAAGTCTTCAGTCTGATTTCCAGAGTACTGTCTCTCTGCTAAGCCTTGTCTCGGCTTTAGAAGGTCAGAGGCATTAACAGTTCCTAGGCCCTTTACTGGAGGCTGCTACAGAAAGGCTGCTGTCCAAGATGCAGAACCAGAGGAACAGTAGTACTTCTCAACCTAAAACTCGGCTCCATGGAAATCTGGATACCCTGTTTTTCCTTCGAGAAGCACTTCTGAATCCGCTCTGTCAGTTACCTGGGCTTAGCCTAGTTTTCAAGGTAGCACAAGAACCAGTGTTTGCCAAGCAAATAAAGAAGTCTGCTCAGAGGAAGCAGGCGTGCAGGTGGTTACGGTTTCCTCAAAGATCTAGGACATTAGCAGACATCATCAATGGTCTCTGTAATGAGGCAACCTTGGAGTGTATCTTCAGTAACACTAAGAAGTCCTAAGTCAATGCCTGTCCCACAGGTCATTGCCCACACATGACATTCAAAAGCATTCACCTGCTTGGAAATAATTTGTAAGAATCTTCATCATGATGTGATTCAAGGCAAGGTGTCAGAATACTTTTAAAAGCTGAGTGTTCTGTGGTGATTTAAACATACCCTTAGCTAATTCTGGATAATTAACTAGAAATTTCAGTTCCTACACAATCAAAACACACAAATTATTAAATTCAAAAGCATATGAGGCCTACAACAGAAATTAGGATAGAATCATGGACCTCTTGGAGCTTAAAACCTAGGTGAAAAAGTGAGTGATATAAACTGAACAGCCTGAATATGAAGCAGGATGTGATAAACGCCATAGGATACTACAGCAAATAGGTGCCGATCTTGGGACGGCATAGAAAAACAGGAAAGCAAACAAAATCCAGAGATCTATTATTCCATTTCCAAATAATACGATACTCCTTCTACACACACAAAAACATAAATTTTCTTATTCTTCATTGATTGGGTCCTAATCGATACGCATTTCAAATCAATTATTCATTTTGTGGCCTAACGCTATATTACTTTCTCAAGTAGCCACAGCTATAAATTCACCAAGATGACTAGGCCGCTTAAACAAATGAGATGATCTGGTGGGCTTGTAAACTTAGGAAGCAAACCTAGTCTTCAAGATGGAAAGTGTCTGACCCATAAGAATTTAATTTTTCTATCTTATATTTAACCGATCGTGCTCTTGGGAGAGATGCCAGACCCTCTAAATGTAAAGTTCATTGATTGAATCTAACCTCAAATTTAAAAATATGTAACATCAAGACAAAACCCCTAGTTGGGCCTAAACCAAAGACAATTTAAAACTCAATTTAGTACCAGTAAATATTTATTACTGAAAATTGTCATTCACATCATATGACATTTTGTCATTCAAGTTTTCCACAGCCAATAATTACTTACCCCTGAAAATAGCGTGGCACATGTGAACTAAGACATTACAGATGGGAAGGGTATGATCTCAATGCTCTTGACTTAGGAATATTCCACATGCAGCTAAAACCTGAATACGTGGAATACGTATGTCTTGATACATGTGTCGAGCCCTCGCAACTTATAACTCATTTGTGCCATCACGTTTGGACTGACGTAAACAAAATCACTACCAAGTAACAACAGTAAGTCCCCTTTCCTTTATTCTTCCACCTTCTGCATTCCCTCTTTATATTGTGACAAGGGAATTCTTCATAAATAGAAATGTGATCAGGTTTGGTGGATGATTACTAATCTTGGATAGGTCCCTTTTCACTGTGTTGGGATATAAAAACTAGGTCCCTTACCTTTAAATATTCTAATTAAATGACTTCAAGTTTCCTTATCAAGAATGAGTGACCATCCTCTCTACCTGTGGAAAGTCCAAGATTCTAAGAATGCTTACCCAGCTAGGAATCAGTCTGGTGATCACCTTGTGGAAAGAAAAACCCAAAATCAATCTGAGCATCCTCCACGGAATGGCCAACTTGTCCGCTGCTGCCACTGCTGGAGCCATTCCTCGGTGTTGTTGAAAGAGCAACCCAGCACAATCACTGCAACTGCTGGAACACTGCAGGGCGGTCAGCATGTCCTTCACCCCCCGACACTGGGCATCCCAACAGTGTAAGGCACAATAAAGGTCTTGAGGAGCTGCAGTGATCTAAATGTGTGCCCACCAGTACCAGACTGTTTGTGCTGCTCAGGCCTTGGGTCTTCAACACATGTCTTGTCCATCGGTTCCTCGCCACAGAGGCTCAGTGATGGCTCAAGATGTTCCCGTAAGTGGAACATTTGCGGCTACTGGTGCTACTGTCACCACCATGACCAATGGGCCTCCGTGCCCAAAGTGGCCTGGACCCACGCACTGGCTGCTCCACCCATTTCCCGGCGTGCCCAGGCACACAACCCGGGAGTGCAAGGGGGATGAGCAGTTCTGAGACGCCTCTTCATAAGGCCGCTTTGGAGATATCCCACGTGACGGAGAAGTCGCCTGTGTTGGGTGATCGAAGCAGTGCTCTGCTCTGTAACACATCCCCTCTCCCTCCCTGCCTCACATCTTTTTATCTCTTTACTCTTGCTTCCCTGGAATGGTACCCACCCCATAAAGCACAGGGAAGCACAGAAGCTTTTCCCTCTGGCTCTTTCCAGTAAATCTGGGCTAATTCCACCTCTGCTGATGAAAGTGAAACACCTCGGGTTCCCAGTAAATGAAGAAAATCTCTCTCCCTGTATGTTACATGCAGCTCTATTTACTCTGCATCATTGTAGCCAGGGCCCCCAATGCTACTGCCATGGGTTACAATGTACTTTCAGTACACAGACAAGCACACGCACACACTCACCATCTCTAAGGAAATATTGCACCTCCACCACAGTGCCAGGGTAGTTGGGATAGAAGGAGCTTCAATCCTTAACCACACTGTGTTCAGAAACACACTCCCCTCCACCCCCAAGACTGCTGTTACCTTTGAGACCAGAAGAGACAAAATCTCCCTCCTTTTAGTCTCAAGAGCCACCTTATTTTCTGCCATACAAGGACTGCTTCTTTTCTTCTCAGAGAAAAATGTCAGCTTATTACATGAGGTTATGAGAAAATCAGGCTCATTCAGAAGTCTGTCTGAGTTGGACAATTGCATGGCTCCCCACTTCCCTCTGAGTCACAAAGAGGACATCACAAGGCAAATCATGACACGGAGACACGTTCCTCCTCATTACTGCTCAGCTAGGACAAGGCCTACTAGAAGACATGTATTCAGCTCTCTTCACTACGTAATTTGAATGGCAAATAAAGGACTTTCTCACCAAAACCATTCAGTCCCTTTTTCCTTTCCTGACATGTTGTTTTTAATTCCTGGCATTGAAATCCTTTCTGAAGCACACTCTGGATGCATCTGAATCTAATCTGGATAAAACTGTTATGTGGGGAAGGCAGGGAGGGGAATGGCTACATATCAGCTGGTCAAGATACTTGGCACAGATTCCCTGGCAGAAAGCCGACTCCTGACATAACTGGATTATATTCAACAACTTCCATCTGGTGCACACTGAGCACCTACTATGTGCCAGGTGCTAGGAGAGAAGAGAAGTAAAAATCCCTCTCTTTATCCTGCAGAGACACACTGGAAAGTGGTAGGATCTTGTTTTGTTTGCTTTGTCATTACCAATGTCATCATAAAACTTGCTGTTTTATAATAAATATTGAAACAAATCCACATCATTGTTCATCACTCTGAGTGCATTTTGGAGAGTCATACAGACATATAAATGTCTTTTTACACAGTTATAATCCTTGTTTATAAGTAGTTTTCAATAAATATTGTCACATATATCATGTGTTTGCAGGAGCCTAAATATTAACACTTCAATAATTGTATTTAATAGCAATTTTTATCCTCCTTTCTGTTCCGATATTCCTTATTAAGATGACAACCTGCTACCAGAGTCAATGGTTTGTCAAAATAGTAGCTGAAGAGCCCTCTCACTCTTGTCCCCTATTCTGAGCCTCACCAACATATAACATTTCACAGTGATGAGGAACCAGGGTTACATTACTCTACTGATGATCACTTGGGTAACTGTTCCCTTTCGCATATATTTACTGATATATTTCACTGCTTTGGACATTTTTTTTAAATAAATCATTCTTGGGCACCTGGGTGGCTCAGTTGGTTAAGCGACTGCCTTCGGCTCAGGTCATGATCCTGGAGTCCCGGGATCGAGTCCCGCATCGGGCTCCCTGCTCGGCAGGGGGTCTGCTTCTCCCTCTGCCCCTCCCCCCTCTCATGTGCGCTCTCTCTCTCATTCTCTCTGTCTCAAATAAATAAATAAAATCTTTAAAAAAAAAAATTAAAAAAAATAAAATAAAAAAATAAATCATTCTTTCTTTTTTTGGGGGGGGGGGTAATACTACTCAGAGTAAGTGTGTAACTATCAGACCATGCCAGATCACTGCCTAGAGAGACTGGAACAAGAGAGAGCCACTAACAAAGCAATTAATGTGTACGTGTGTGTCCCTTAACCCATTAGGGGTTAGCAGTTGCTTCTGCTAACTCAAGTTGCTTGCATTTTCGTTTCCTCAATTATTTTCAAAGCTATGCATTTGTTCCACATGATATTTGACTTTCTATATTTCTTTCTATGTAAGCCAGGTGTTCAAATTCTTTCACACTTAGAAAAAGTGAGTTTTTATATGAAACAGAAGGAGTAAGAAGAGACTTAGGACATGGTAGGGCTTGTGGGTTCTGAATGCCAAGGGTAGAGCCCTAACCACAGGGCTCAGGTCCCAAGAGGAAGGGGACGAGATCAGGGGAATTCTACACAAAACCAAAGACCTCCATCCAAGAAAGGGGAATTCCCCAACTTTTGTGTCAGTTCCTAAACCACAGACCAGATAGCCAGTCATTCTACGTGAGCCGGCATTTGCAAACGCCTTTTCAAACATGCCTCACAGCTCCCAAATTAATCTGACCACCCTCAATTTGCGAAGAAAGGAGCTGAGTCACAGAGGGTTTGGCTGAATGATTCACAGGACCAAGGCCCATTAGTGGGAGAGCTGAAGGCAGGAGGCAAAGCTCCTGAATGCTTGTCCTGGGCTTGGGGAAAAGAGGCCACCCTGCCTCCTTATTGTGTCCATCAAGAAACAGACAGCCAATTGTGACCTCCCCAACTTCCACAAAAGAGCAATTTGCTGCTTTGCCAACAGTGGGAACTGAATAAATTGGCCCTTGTGCTCAGAGCATGCTGAGCCCAATTCTCTGCATCAAGCTGAGAGCTGCCCAGCATGCCTGCCAGCGGATCACATGCAGCTTGGATCCCCTGGGTGGGAGGAAGTCCTCTCGTGCAACAAGAAATGGCTTGGTGTGAAAGGGAGAGCCAGCAGCTTGGCCACTCCCTTCACGTTCTGAAAGAAGAAAAGGAAAAATGCATAATGCATAAAATCCAAATTTTTTAAAGGTAAATTAATTCTAATTTCTGAATCAGATATTTGGATTCATTGACTCTCCAGAAGCTTAAAGAAAGCATCAAAACACCTAGTCAGTTCAACAGAAACCCCAAATTGGCTTAGCCAGCTTTTGCCCAACATCCACGTAGGTTGCACAATGACATTACTGGTAGCCAACAGGCCAGACGTTTGCCAATAAAGGAGGATTTTCTTAAAAAAAAAAATCTGGGGACTCTAAGAACCAGTTCTTCAATGTTCTTCTATATTTCATATCACCTGAAAGTGAAAAAAGAAGGCAGACCTGTCTGCTCCGAAACTGACCCTTTCCAACTCATTTCAAGGCAATCCGGATGCTACTTAAAAGAGCTAGTTTATTCTCCCATTCAAAACCAAATGAGACTTTATTGTCAGGGTTTTATTTCACTTTCTGGCTATTACTGAATAGACATATTTTTTAAAGGGATAATGGATCATGAAAAGAAGACCAAGATTTTATGAAACCAACGTTCACATACTCCCTTGGAAATTTACTGCCAAGTGTATACAGTGGGTGTCTTGGGAATGGAGGCATCTCTTTAAAAGCCCTTCCTTTTAAGTGTTGTAATCATTCTAAGCAAATAAATGAAGCAGCATTTACTCTGGGCCTCATCTGCAGCTAGAGGCAGAGAGCCACAAAGGCTGCCCGTGTTACTGGGGTCCCAGGCCAGCTCTTCCTGTCTCCCATTTGCTGCCCTGCTCCTCACAGCATTTGTTGCTGGAAAATCCCCAGACTTAACCTTGAATGTATTCCTGAATTCTAAGAGGGTCATCCTCCAGATGTAGTAGCCAACAGGGGAAATGCCTCTATTTTGATTAGGCTCCCAACAAACCAGCTCTTATACGCCTACTGTGGCCAGAAGAGCAGGTGCGTGGAGGCAGGCTGCTTACTGTGGCACTGGCCAGCTCACATATGGCTTGGGTTGCTGTTCTCTTTAGCTTCCATGGACCCTAGCACAGGAGGCAACAATTCAAACAGCATTTATTGAGAGCCTGTGTGCCAGGCTTGGTCTTAAGTGTCGGAGTATGGACTCTGAGAAACAAACTGAGGGTTCTAGAGGGGAGGGGGTGGGGGGATGAGTTAGCCTGGTGATGGGTATTAAGGAGGGCACGTACTGCATGGAGCACTGGGTGTTATATGCAAACAACGAATCATGGAACACTACATCAAAAACTAATGATGTACTGTATGGTGATTAACATAACATAATAAAATTTAAAAAAAAATAAAAATAAAAAAATAAAGTGTGGGGGATACAGTAATGAACAACAAAGACAAAGTCCGTGCTCCAGTGCAGATTATTTTCTAGAAGGAGAAACAGACAATAGACAACAAAATAATAAATAGATGTGACCATTGCAAGCACTGTCAGGACCCTGGTGAAAGTTAAATCACATGAAACGAGAGTGAGTGACGTGTGTTACACTGGATTTCAAGGGAGTCCTCTCTGGGGCGATGACAAGGGACTTCTCCATGGCCCAGTGATGAAGGCATAAGGAATAAAATATTCAAAGACAATGGAGATAGAATGGGTGGAGGGCAGAAGTGCTGGTGGCCTTAGAGAAAGATCCATGAACTCTACCACAATCATCTCAGGCTGTTAACCTTACCAGAATAGGTACCTAGGAGACCAACTCTCCACTGAGATGCATAGCAGAGAGCCAACGGTGGCCCTGGAGGCCATCTCACCCAACCCCTTGCTTTAAAATCAGAGAGCAAAGGCCCAGAAAGACAAAGAGTGATTTGCCCTGAGTCACATGGCCTCAGCAAGGTGGGGCAAGCTCAGGAGCAGAGTGGGGGCTATAAGGAGGTAGTGATATTCTAAAGTAGAAGAGCCTTTCTGGAATCTCGAAAAACACAGCAGGCTACTCACACACAATAGGGAAAGAAGACCCTGAATTCTCATAAAAGGTAACTGCCTACATTGGCCAGACCAGGCAGGTTATGTTGCTGTAACAGTAACTCCAAAATCGTAGCCACTTAAAGCAATGCAGGTTGCTGATCACAGGTGAGCAGAAAGGGTCCCTTTATCAGAATCAAGTTACCATCTTGAGTGTTCCCTCAAAAGGGAGAGCACTGGAACGTCTTACATCGGCAATGAGATATTTCAATTCAGAGGTGATGCATGTCCCTTTGCTCTCAACTCATTTGCCAGGTCCACTCAAATGGTTTCTCCTGACCATCAGGGGGCTGGGACATGTATCCTACACACACACACACACACACACCCAGGAGAAAGAACGAGAAGTATTTGGCAAATTGTGCTTATGACCAAACACGGTGTTCTATGTTCTACAGTCTGCACAAGCAAATAGAAAACCCCCACAGGACCAAATGTCAGGCCTTTTTTTTTTTTTTTTCCAACTGAAACGCTGAAGCACCACCCAGAATTAAAGTAACCAGAAAACAGGATGAGGAGAGACATACCCAAAGGGTGATCACTAATTGTTACTGTCAACAGTAGGAGGGAGGGAAAAAATAACAGTTGGCTGAGGGGGAAGAATGCCAGGCTAAAAGCTGGAAGTCAGTTCCCAGGGCTCTAAGGGCTTTGGACTCTCGATGTTAAGAAGTCCTATCATATTAGTAAAAGAACCCAAAAATGTATCTTAATACATAGTCCGTAGTAGAAATTCTTCATGTTGTTTTGTTTTAGAAGACGGCTTCTGGGGTGAAGAGGTTCCAGAAGAGAGTCTTGGCTGTAACAGAGAATCTGCTCACCTCACACCTTCTCGAGCTCTTCCCTTGCAGGTAAGTCTATCTCAACAGGTAAACTCAGTCGCAGGCATTGCCTGGAACAATAAATACCCAAGTACTAGCTAGCCACATGCTCACACCAGCTCGACCCCGCCTGACAAGCTGGCAGACGCAGGTGTGCAGCCAGTGCGCGCCCAGCACCCTCAGCCCACCGCAAGCTACACCTCCTGCCTCTCCTGGCCCTCGGGACCTCGCACAGCCTCCTGATGCCACAGAAAAATGCCGCAGACGCACACACGTGCACGCACACACCTTCTCCAGTGAGCGCTCACCCTCTCTAACTCCAACGGAGTGTGAACATGGAGGGACAGAAGTATCTTCTGTTCTCTTGTGCCTCAGCAGAAACCATGACAAAGATGTTGTGAACAAAGGCCACAGGGAGATGAGGCTGAAAATTCAGTCCAAGAACCCAGCACTTCAAACCACACAAGAGAGTTCTAGTCACATAAACCCCAAGAATGCGTTGGTTATTTTCAGATCTTCAAATTCTGCCTGCTTTCTCCACATAATCACTCTCTCAGAATCCTCTAAGACACTGGACAGCCCCCCGGCTAGAAGGAAAAGCAGTCCAAAATCACGGAGACTTAATGGCTACCGAATTCTTCACCACTTTTCCATGGAAATTGTGCAAAAAAGCTGGCTTTCCAGCAGGATGTCAAAATGGCCTCCGCCTGCTGGACTCTCTGTATGAAACACTGGAATTGTTCTTAAGGAAATTCCCCCCAATGACCTTTTTCAGCACATAATTGGAGTGTGAGGTTTTCTTAAGCCCTGTGCTAAGATGGTTCTGGTATGAACCCACTGACAATCTGAAATCTCCTGTGATTATTGGAGATTGCTGTGCCACTTCTCAGAGTTCAAAAGGCAAGCAGGCGAATACCGCTGGGCTTTGGGGACACGCAGCACAGATGTGTCTGCCAAACTAAAACGCTTTCTCATTAGAACTACACAAAATCTGCAATTACTGGTCTGCTGAGGCTTTTGAGAGAATTCCTATCCATTTTCTTCACCTCAAAGAATCTGCAGGAGTTCGCAGACCACCCCTACTCCCTGCCCCCATCTGGCTCAACTTTGTCAAGGCTTGTTTTAATCGCATTAAAATGTCACATCTGGAGGATAAACTTTTTCATGGGGTCGCACATATGGCCTTTACGGGGGACTTTTAATGCTGATTCACGAGCTGTCTTCTGTTTGAGGTCTGATTCTGGTTTGGTTCCTAGCCACTGGTTCTCCCCCCTACCACCCCTCTCCTTTTCCCCTCCACATCACCCTTTTACCTCCATCCCCACTGACACTTGGTCTAAAGCTTCACCCATTCCACAGCAGGGGAGGGAACTCCCCCTCGTCATTGACCACGTAGCTCGCTTCCTCCAGCAAGTCATGCAAGAGCGGTGGGTTTACCAGCTAAGAAGTAATTGTTCAGGACCGGTGTACCCCTCCAGGCACCCCCCCCAAATCCTCTCTAGATGCTCAACTCCCAGTAAAACATCCCTACTCAGTGTCGCCTTCCCAGTTGGATATGAAAAATGCCTCTTTGCTATGGTGAAAATGGGTGGTCGTGGGTTACTGGGAGACTATGAGGTCATTATCACCACCCTGGTTGTAGCTAACAATTCTGAGGGCATACTCTCTGTCAGGCACTAATCTAATCCTCTTCCTGTATTATCTCATTCAATCCTAAAAATAAATGCATGAGGGGGAAACTATGATTATTAGCCCACTCTGCAGATGAGGGAAAGTGGGTAACTTACCAAGCTCATGCATGCAGGTAATGATACAGCCAGGATAAAACTCAAGCATTCTGACTCCAGAGCGCATTCTCTTAGCAGCAGTCTTTCAAAGTTGACCCACAGAAAGACACAGAAGACATGTTCCCAGAAAAGGATGCTCTCATGACCTGTGCTCCCCCCATCTTCTGCCCTCTCCTTCTTCCTTCTGAGGAACAAAAGCACTCATCCACCTCACAGAATGGCAGGGATCTCAGTGAGGGAGAAGGTGGCCCAGCCTCGACGCCAGCATGGCCCTGACCACCGTACCAGGTCTGGCTATCAGATTTCCGGCCATCATCTGTGTGAAAAGAAGGCAGGCAACCCCCAGCTTTCACAGGGTTGGGCTTCTCTGGGACCTGTTGGGGGTCTTCACTTAGCACGTAGGTAGGCTTGCACCCTGAAGGCAAGACCAGCCCCCACTCCCTGTTAGACCAGGATGAACGCCACACCCTCCTCCAAGCCAGCTCTAAGTTCCCACATGGCTACTAAACACATCCAGGACTGAGTCTGGGCTCCAAGCTTGGCGGAGTCAGGCTGTGTGGTTCAGTGCAAGTGACCAAACCTCCCTGACACTTGGTTATGTGGGGATCGAGCTGCTAGAGGCCTGCACAGAGCCGATGGGGTAGAGCGCAGGCCCCAGCACAGACCAACACATGATGCTTCTTTCCCTGGACACGGCTGCACTGCTCACCTGGACCTGGCTCTGGTGAGCCCCACCATAAGGCTTTCCAGAATGCGTAAGCTCCATGGCTCCTGACTGGTCCTGACTCTGGGACCTCTGACATTCTCTCTGGTTCCAGTTTGTAACCTCATCCCTGACCTCTGCTTTATGTCTCTCGTTCCCAGTACCATGTTCTCCTTCCCCGATCAAGCTCTGCCCTTGGCTCAGCCTTGCTAGCCCACCACGTATGTATGCGTATGGGGCTCCTCCAGGGCACGAAGGTGACGACCACCAAATGTCTGAGGAGCAAACTCACAGAAGGTCCAAGGCAGAGTTACCTGAGTAGCTGATCTGTTTTGGCACACCTACAAAACGCATCCAGTCTGGCCCGCTCCTGGCTTATCTCCTGGACAAATCATGGCACTGCTTCCCTCACTCTCACACTCTGAGATTCTGAATAGTACTTTATGGCTCACAGAATGAAGCCCCAACTCTTGCTGAGGCACCCCAAACTAGCCCTCCTTTACCCTGGCCCTCCTCTGGCTTTGCTTCCACTACACCTGTCTGCGGAGACCTGCGGCGGCCGAGGAGAAGCACCGCCATCAGCATGCCCCGTCTGCTTGCAGGTCACCAGCAAACTGCAGAGGCTCTCTAAATCCCTTCCCCTAAAGTACTCAAGTCTCAGACACCAAAGAGTAGGGGCACATTTCACAGCGACAGGGCTACAGGGCTAGGCGGCCATGACACTTTTTTTTTAACCTTAGCAAGAGTTATTTTTGAGTTCGGACTACATTAAAAAAACTGCCACTTCGTTTTGTCTGGCGTTACCCTGACCTCTGCTTCAGGATGACTGTCCATCTTTGGTCCCTGGGGTGGCCCTACACTACAGAATAACAAGTGTTCTCACATCCCTCCAGCCCATGCCAAAGACTCATTAAGGTCTGGAATGATCCAATAATAAAAACCTCCTAAAGCTAAAGTTGCTACAAGAGAGAGAACATTTATGAATGAGATTTTTCTCACTGCACCAACGTCAGGAAGTGAATCATTCAACCTCCCACCAGCCAGAAATTCCTCCCTTTAGATCTGCAGGGTTCACCCTCCAACAGTTTTTATATCCAGTAGGGGAACAGGAAGGCGGGTCCCCCAATGGTGGGTGTTAAAATAAACAGGCTTTGGCAGCGTGAAGAACCTCTTATTTCTCTAAGAAGAATCTGAGACAGAGAAGGAAGTGCATGGACATGACACGCACGTTTTTATACACTGCCCTAATATATAAGTCAAACCCAATTTACAAATTATGACATGAATGCTAATACGCATCTCTATACAAAGCCACAAACCCTTTTTTAAAAATATTTTTAAGTTTATGCCACTATTCACTATAGGCTAGAAGACAGGAACTGAGGAAAAATCAAACATCACTGAATTTACAAATGCTGCAGGAACCTCCCAAGTCCTATTTTTATGAGTTATATACATTCTTACCTCAAAGGCAAGTAAGTCCTGGCCCATACTGAGCGACTTCCAGAAACTGCATTCCTCCCTGTTTTCCTGCTCATTCCTGGAAATGGAGCTCAAATGACACATGAAACCCCTAAAAAGGAATCCATTTCCTTGCATTTACATGTATATTTACATTCATTTAGGAAAGGAACTTGTAAATTTCATTAAACGCCAAAAGGATTCTGAAACCCAACAAAGGTTGAGGACTCACAATTCTAGAAGGAGGTCTTCATCCATCCTTTAGGGCAAAGAAGTAGATGGAGCCCCTATGGATGTCCCCATATCGCATGGATTATTTACACCAGGAAAGACTCCAAACAGGTGTCTGCAATTTGTACCTTCAATGCTCAGTTAGGACCTTAACTGCATTATATTCAAATTATCTGGTTTAAACCAAAAAAAAAGGATTAATTGGACACCTCCTTGTGCCAGGATTGTGCAAAGCATCAAAGATAAAAATGGCATGCACCACCACAGCTGTGTGGGCTACTAAAATACTGAAATTCTTCTATACCCTGCCACCCAACATCCCCTCCTTCTGGAACCCCTGGATTTCCCCCAAATCCTTCAACTACCAAGTTAATATATGGAAGTGCAGAGGGCCCCTGGGATGTACCCAGTGCACAAGTCAGTGTCTGTGTGGACTGACTGCGTCACAGCAACTGTTAACATTTTGAATATCACCACTGGATATAATAATGAGCAAAAACTGGACCAGTTCTCGCTCTCTTTTCACTTAGTCTGTATTATTCAGGGTAGTTAATAGAAGCTGCTGCTGTGAGAAACAATCCCCAAATCTTAGTTACTTAATACAATAAAAGTTTGTTCTCACAGTCCCAGACAGACTGCAAGTGTATCTGTCAGGACCCATGCTTTAACATGGATTACCTCACTTCCATGACATTCCATTGGCCAGAACCCAATCACACGGCCAACTGAACTGCAAGAGAGGCTGGGAAACGTAGTCTTCCTCTGTGCCCAGGAAACAAGATTCGTCAACATCTAGCCATCTCTGGCACACAGTCTGAACTTAGAGCCTAGTACTGCACATGACTATTCATCAAACCATCACACTAATAAATGTAAAATGGTACCTGTGACAAGCTTCTCTCTCACTCCATTAGCAGACATCACCCGGAAGGCCCGGTATGTTTTAGAGCTGTGCTTCTCAAAGATGCGGTGCATCCGAAACCCGGACAGCTTGCTAAAACCTGCTCAGCTAGCCCCCACACCAGCACTTCTGATTCAGGAGGTCTGGTGGGAGGCCTGCGCAGTTCCCATGCGATACCAGGACAGAGCTTTGATTCCCAAGCCAGAGTTTTTCTTGCCAGATCAGCAAAGAGGGCCTGAACCCAGAGGAACTCTCTCCTTTCCCCTGCCTGGCACTTCTGAAGGGCTTCTCTCCTCCCTCTCAGATGTTCAGTTCCCCCACTGAGATTCTGGCATTTGGATGGTGTTGCTCTCTTCCCCAGGTCAGGCGGTTCCCGGGCCCTTCAAGGCTAATTGCATCTCACTGAACAGCTGTCTTTAGGGCCCCTTCTCTCACTCTGCCCAGTGTCCTTGCCCAAAATCAGATCTCTCCTAAGACAAACAGGGCCACCAAGGCCACACTCTGGGGAAGTCTTCTCCAACCAGCCTCCTTTCTTTTGGGGTTCCTGTCCTCTCCTCACTATTAGCAAAACCCCGTGTGCAACAATTCTCATTTTCTTTCATGATGTTAACTCTGGCCAAAAGGAAACACATACTATTTCATTGTAACCAGGAACTAGCAAATCACATTTTATCTGAAATATTTACTCTTTAGTTTCCCTGAGAATACTGACTCCCTGCAGACGTCAGTGAATGGTGAACACACTGCCCGCTCTATCTGTTTCATGTCCAGACTTCTTCGCTTGTCTGTGTTCCACAAGGAGCCAATAGAGGGGAGTCAGATTTGAGCCTAAACCAGATCGCTGTCTCTGGCAGCTCTATGACCTTGGGTCCCAGTTTTCTCATTGGTGAAATGGGGATAACAATGCCAACCTCACAGAGCTCTTGTGGTGGCCAAATGAATTATAGGGAACCCCAAGCATAAACAAGGCTGAACCCCAATCTGCAGCCTGGGGTGTATTCTTTAGGTATACCATAACACAGAGATTAGGAGTCACTCGAGATGCATTATCAAGGTCAAGCACTGGCAGCATTACACCGTGCATGGGCATATATGTTTGTACACCAGATCTCAACTATAGCTGTGGGACCCCAGACAAATCACTTAACCTCTCTGTGACGCTAGGGCCTGTGACACCATCTTGTTTCTTCTGAGGGTATTCTGCAACTAAAGAGGAAAGAAGATGAAATTCTTTGAGCTTTTTGGAAACTAAAAAGGCCATTTGATACCAACTTGTTTTTCTAGATTTGTCTCCTAAGAAGGGTTTATCTACAAATAATATCCACTGCAATTTCAAATGGGAATTTGGTTTTGGGGTTTTGTTTTGTTTTGTTTTAGTTGATTTACGCCCACGTGGGCCTGAACCTTCAAGTTTTAACCTGAGATCCAATCCCTAAATATTTAGAAAGGTTCTATAGCAACTTGAGGATTAAACATCACTACATCTCTGAGGAAAAAACTGATGTCACTCTTTTAATCCAGGGCTGAGTTAGCATAATATCCTCTCCCTGCCCTGATTGCGTGGGGAGCACCTGGACCGCTTAGCATGCACTCCAACAGCCTCCAAAATCTGAAATATCCCCAAGCAGGGCTGCTGCTGAAAGGAAATTAGGAGAGCTGATGCCATCCATCAGGAAATTGAGTATTTAGCATAATGTGCTTTTCCAGCTTCAAGAACTCTGTGAACGACATCTTTTTCACTCTGTTAATGACAGGAAATGAATCATTCCGTGCTTCAGTTGGCCAGTGATGGAAGTTCCATTTTTCCATTCTCAGGGAGCTAGCCTGCAGCAGGATTTCTCTCTCCTGAGGGTGGCACTAGAAAGGTCTCCCAATATTCAGAACTTCACAAAAGGCCTGGACCAGATATGGAAGGTTGGCGCAGGTGAGCACATGAGGAACACATGTCCACCAGGCTGGGAATTCAAAAACGTGCTGCCCCTCACACTCTGTGGAACAATACGTCACCAGAAATTTGTGTGTGCATGTGTTCTGTTTGTTCCCTGCCCCTCTCTGCCTCCCACAGACAGAGATGAGACTTAAATAACTCAGGATCAGTCATGATGCATAGTAAAAGGAGAATCTGCAGCACAGAATCCAGCAAACACTATTACATCACTAAGTGGATTCTAACGAGACTGAGTCCACATATTTCGTAATCCAGCTCCCTCCCTATGCCACCTTAAAGTACTCCTTCCACCAGGGAAGCCTGAGCAGGTCTTCAGTGTTTGTGGAGAAAAATAAGTTAGGGAACAATTAGAAGAAGGGAAGATCATTGGCTAGCTCCTAAATAGGCCAGCCCGCTCCCCTAAAGAATGCTAGCAGTTTATCTCCTGTAATCTAAACAAATCAGCCCTAGGACTCATCCAGTCCTACAAATTAATGACTTCTTCCATCCCAGTGTTTTTTCTCCTACTTCTCAGGAGCAGTTTTCACATAGTACCACAGATTTTAAGCAGGGACTTGATTGGAAGCAAAAATGCAGACCCACAGAACAAAGAAGGGCTTGGTCACCCCTGTACAAACAGGGAGCCATGGAAGGCTGGCTGGGGAAAACAGAGTCCCATCCACAGAGGGAGCCTGTCCCCAAGCCACTGTTTAGCACATATTTCATATCAAACATTGTATCCTAAGTGGTAGTGTGGAGAGAAAACAAGCAGACGTGGTAGTTAAGGGGAATGCCTTCTCAGTGAGGAAAGGATCCACAATTGCAGAAAAATAATCCCAGAACAAACACAAAAGACAGCAAACCCACTGAACAATAGCACTGACTTAGGTTAATTACATATAAAAAGAGGGAAGGAGGGAGAGAGAGAGAGGGAAGAGAACAGAGAGGAAGAGAGGAGAGAGACCAAGAGAAAGAAAGACCTATAGCTATAAATCAGTTTCTGATATATTTCAAATGACCCGATCCTTTTTCTTCTAAGGTATACGCAGAATGATAGTTATACCCTGATGTTGGTCAACCCTGATGTTGAAAGTAGATTTGATTTTATTTCTTTTCTTCTACACTACTTACCTACGACCCCCACCCCCACCCCACACCACCCCAACCCCTACACACATAGCAAAAATTTAGTGCTTTTCTGCCTGAGGGTTTGAAATGCTCAGACTCCCTGAACCCCAGGTTCAAATCCTAGCAGGATGACTAGAGCCCTCCTCCTTAAAAGGCTGTTGGGGGTGTATTCAGTTTACCTTCTTCAAGGTCCAAGGCAACAAATTAACAATCTATAGCCAGACTCTCTGTTACTTATCAGGGCGCAGGGAGGATAAAGATGTGTGTGTTAGTATAAGGGTAAAAGAGAAAAAGTTCTCAAGTGCCCAACAGGGAAAACATTTTAGCAAATTAATGACTCAGATCTCTTGTTACCCATCTTGGTGAGTAGTTATTTGTTAACTTAGGTGAGTGTGACATAAAAGATACTGATTCCAAGCATTCCAAGAAGAATGTGTTGATTTAGCTGAGTCCCAGCAAAGAGATACCATAAGGAAGAAATCCAAACATATTCCTATTTGCTCCCGACTGCTCATGATTTTAATTGAGGTGTAACATATTTCATAAAAACCAATGATTAACTGACTATATGATGAAAATGAGGCCATTATGGTTCCAGAGCCTGTTAGTGGTCATGATCATTGGCTCTGGAATAGGACAGCCTGGGCTCTCTTAATCATGAGCAGAAGACATCTGACCAAGCTGCCTCCCACCCCTGCTCCATCACTTACTGAGTGGTATGACCTTGGGCAAGTCACTTAACCTCTCTATGCTTTAGTTTCTTCATTTATAAACTGGAGAAACCGGACAAAAATCACCCAGCTGTTGAAATAATTAAAATAAATGACTTAATACATGTGCAGCAATGATGAACAAGGTCTGGCACATACTACAAACTTGAAACTGGTAACTCTCACAATTTCGAAAATATTTATATTGGGATAGAACAGTGATTTTTCAAGGAACAGGGAGCACAAAGGGCACCACCATCCACGCTGTTGTTTAAGGGTGAGCATCATTACCCAAAACAAGAGTTGCTACAAGGGACATGGGAGCCTATGTGAATGGTGTGAAGGTTTAAAAAAAAAAAAAACAGAACAACTGAAACACAGACATTGGTCAGTTTAGTACTGAACCATGAATGTTAGCCATGCATAGATACATAGCTGAGATAAGTTATTTCATGTCCAACAACACTGATCTTCCAGTCCCTGCTAGCTAAATGGAAGACACAAATATAAAGAAAACCATGATGCACAGTTTAGAGGGGCACAGCCTAAAATAGAAAAGATGCATTACAATGTAATGCTGCCAGCATGGGGAATCCAGGAGGAACACTGTGCCAGGTCTTGAAAGACATGCATTAGTTCTTGAAGGGACAAGAGTCCTCCAGGGCAAACTGGGACAAGACTGTGAAAGGCTTTATATGAGATTCTGAAGGGGATGAACTTGGGGGACCTATCAAGAGTTTACTCAGTGAAGCGGTGTGACTGTGTCTGTGTTTCAGAAAGATACCTTCAAGGACAGTGTGGAGGATGGGTTTGATGGGGGGAGGGGGGCGGAGAGTGAGAGAAAACAGGCAAAACTGTTAAAAAAAAAAAAGCCCAAGCATAAAAGCCTGAAGGAGGACAAAGTCAACAGGGATGAAGAGTGGAAGATTGCTAGACAGGAGAAGTGGAAATACCAAGACATGATGACCACTTATATGTCCATTAGATGTCAGGTGTCAAACGATCCCAAGAACTCCATCTTGTAACTACCAGCAGGATGATGGTGCCTGACTCAAAAGACTATGGAATAGAAACAAATGTTCCTAGTTTGGCTTTCATGGGGATGGGAGCAGATATAAATTCATTTCGATATACTGAATTTGAGAAGCCTTTGAGGTCATCAGATCAAGGTGTCCACAGGTAAGTGAAACCAAGTTCTGGAGTTTAGGCAAAAGGAGGCAGGAGTCTGAAACCTAGACCTAAACTTCACTGGCATTCGGGCTATCTTTGAAGACACAGTCAAGAAGGACATGTAAAGCGAGGGGAAGGTCAAGGATGGAGTCCATGGGCACATGAAGGGAAGGCAGCTGATGGAGCTGCCTGAGAGCCAGGAATGTGGCTAGAGCTCCTGGTTGTGGAAGAACTCAGGCTCTAGCTTTGAGGCCTTAGGCTAAACTCTGACTCCTCAAGATTCTCCTTTCCATCATGTATATCAATGAGAAGAGTGTTTACCTCTACTTGATCTCATCATGAACAGCTAAGTAGTCATTTGTGAAGAATATAGAGCCTGGAAGGTGGCTCTGAGGTATGATGGGGACACTACTTTCTGCTCCCTTTTTGACAGCATGGACTCTGGCACAAGACTACACATACCGTTTGTACAATGTGTCACTGTTGAAGCATTAGCCTTTTCACCTCCACTGTTTTGCCAGAGGCACAACCCCACCTCTGGCTCTGTGCCAGATCACACTGGCTACATGCAGTATTCTCAACATTCCATGCTGCTAAGTGTTGGGTTTCAGAAATCCCTAAACTTTTACAATCCCCTGAAAGTATCGTGCTTCGATCATCCTCTCATGATGTGAGTATTTGCAAAAGACCAGGACAACTATGTATTTACCTGTTTCAGAAATGTGTAATCACTGGAGTCACATCAACCACAGATTACAATTTTGCCTCTGCCCCTTGCTAGCCACAGGACAACAGATACTTTACTTAAGCTCTGTGATTGCCAGTTTCCTCGTCTGAAAAATAGGCATGATCTTTTAATTGGATGCTATTGGGTGCCAACGCTGCATCCATTCTTCCTTCCTAACAAGACCCCAGTTTTGCCAGGTATCCACCCCATCCCATGCAAGCCTGAGCCTCAAGGCAGCTAATCCCACTCTTAACTCCAGGAGTGAAACTGACTGATCTAAGAGTAATTATATTTGCTTTGTCATTGACTGGTTCAGAAAGGGGCAAAACTCTGAACAATGAAATGTAAAGAAAAATCCACTGCAGACATTTGAGGAAATTATTCTCACTTCAAAGAGAGAGTCACACAAAGAAATGATCTCACTCGACTTTGCTGTGTTTGGCCATGATGTCTGGGACTACTGCCACCATCTTGTTTCTAGCTTGAGACTGAAGCCAACATAGGGGATGGCAGCTGAGCGACAAAGAGTCAGGGTGGCACTTGACATTTTGGATCACTGTATCAACCAACTTGGAGACTGCTCTAATTCTGAACTTCCTGTCATGAGAGAGAATGAGTTTTCTTATCATTTAAGCCGGCTTGCTTTTGGGATTTCAAATATTCAAACTGACAAAGTGGTGAGATCCACTTCATAGGATTGCAGGGAAAACTAAATGGAACCCTGTGAGGTGCTCAGAGCATAGAAAGTACTCAGAAACTGCTACTATTGTAGTGGTCTATGAATTCCATTTCAATTCACCCCCAAGTCAGTTATTCTTTGCAGGAAACTCCATCTTTATGGTTCACTTTGGGAGAACATCATTTGAATACTGTCTATTACTTTGTTCTATAGTCTTACAGTTGAACATTCGTAAACTGAGTACTCCCCATACCATGTGCACTATGCTGAGCACATTTCCTGAGTTATCTCACTGAATCCTTCCAATAATCCTGAATCAGGTGCTTGCTTTTAATATCCCATTTAGTAGATGACAAAACTGTGGCTAAAGAAATGGACCAAAATCTAGGCTTATATCTGCCAGCCTACTACTACTCTGCTTTGTTATTCAATGTTGAAATGACCCATTTCACAGGCACCTGTGAAGGAACAGGAGGTGTTTCCCGCTGCTCAACCACGTATAAAAACTTTTACAAATGGGCACCCCTGTCTGTGAAGCTCCAGATGGGGCCAGCTAAGGGACAGAGGATTGAGGCTATTTCGACTTAACTAACAGGTCAAGAAAGCATCCTAAAAGAGGGTGAGCAGGAATGCAAATGCCAAGATGTACATGACTGAGCTCAGTTAAATGGTGACATCACTGCAAAGGAGCATAGGTTCTGAGAACAGTGTAAAGATCAGAAAAGGGCAGCAAGTGAGCTCCCTCTGTCCAGGAAAAAAAATAAATATGTATTTTACTTGAGCATAGACAGAGGTATCAATAATGGGCAGGCATATGGTCATTTCGGGTCTAAAGCATGTTATATAGATATGTGTGTAGTCATGCAAAGACAAGTGGAAAGAAACATAGTGATATTTTAGCAAAGATTCCTCTGTATGGTAAAATTATCAATATTTTATTTATCTCCTTTGGATTTGTCCATATTTTCCAAATTTCCCAAAGTTATTTTAAATGCATTAATTATACACTTATAAAAGTAATTATCTAAGCAATTTTGTGTGTTCACGTGCACATACACACCCACACAGGCAAGCACGCACGTGTGCACACACACAGTTTATATTAACCAAACTCTGTCTGCCAGATCAGTCCAGCTCTAATCAGTTCCTCTTTTCTTTGCCTGGCTGCTCCTCTTCTCTAGCCACTTGCCACCTTTTTGCTCATTCCCTGCTTCTCTTCCCTGAGGGGATGAGCTCTTACCTTGAACGGAGGGAAGCAGTCTAGAAATGCATCCTGACTCCACCTACTGTATGCCCCAAGGACCACAGAGCCAGGAAAGGAGCTGGAACCCTGCGTGGGGGGCACTATAAGCATCTGCAAGGGGAGCAGCTTGCTGTCAGATGACAGCTCCCCAGAGGCTCCACGCTCAGTCTGGGTGAAAGCTAGCAGGTGAACGCCATCAGGGAACTATTCTAAGAGGTAAGTGGGAGAAAAAGGAAGGATTCTCAGAACATTCGGCAGCACTGAAATGGGACAATTTAACATTTTAAGATACCTGTCAATCTTGATATTAGAAAACACCGAACCAATTGATTCAGCACTTTCTCATGTTTTGGAATATGGAAGGAAAGAAGGCAGGGAGAAAGGGAAGGGCGGGGGGATCAACACAACAAAGCATCCTCCTGCTTGAAATCAATATCAGAGTTAAAAAGAAAAAAAGAAATGAAATTACCTTAACAGCCAGCTCCAGGATTCTCTTTAGGAAACTGTTTATGAAAACAACTTAACAAGGTGGATTATAAGGCTGTGAGGACAAGGGTTAGCAGGAGACAAGGCAAAAACAGCTATGACATGAACAACATGGACTTTCAAGAAAAAGTACATCCAATTTCCAAATGAGATTATGTACTTTTCTGAGAAGTAAAGATGTAAATTCCCCTGAATCCCCCAAACCCTTGGTAAATCCTACTAAACACACACACACAGAGGCCTGGAGAAATAGTGGCAGTTTTATAGAATTCAAAAAGACTGGGCTTTAGGTTGGAGTTAGCATGGGGGTGGCACCCAGGTCCTCAAGGGTGAGACCCCTCCATAAACTGAAGTTACTGAGCAGAAGCAGGATGCTGCGTCGAGAAGTAACATCCACAGTAATCCCAATGGCTGACCTGCAAGGTTGCCCTAAGCTGGCGTGGATGAAACACGTGAATCCTCATAACAACCCTCTGAAGGAGGAACCACTCTTCCCTCCACGTTATAGATGAAGAAGAGGAGGCACAGACAGGTTGAGCGCCTGCTCCACAGTCCATGCTCTGAATCATCAATCTGAGCTACCTCTCCTGAAAACAAGATATGCCCCCAGGAACTGAGAAAATGCTGCTGGACTTTTGCTCACATTTTTGGGTCAGGGTGAGTTTCAAGGCAATCTTGTGTATTCATATCTGAAGTGGCAGGAGGGGCCCAGGTGACATTAACGGTAAGGCGATGGAACACAGTAGTAATGTGTAGTCAGAAACCCCAGTTTTGCTTTCTAACTTCGATCTCTGTGACCTTGGAAAAGTTATCTTCTCTGATCCTCAGTTTTCTCTCTGGTAAAGTAATCGTCTAATAAGAGATCTGCCTCCTACTATCATGTAACTAATAGATCAGTGAATCAGGGCCCAGCACATAAGAGCACAATAAATGGAGCCTTTGACTTGTTCTCTGCAGTCCAAATCTACACCGATGCTGTGAGCAAACAGCCTACCAGCAGCAAACCTGTGCGGGCTGACTGTCAGGTGCACCTTCTGTAAACGGAAAACATCTGCTTTACTTCACAGAAGCCACTAGGGTTTCAGTTAAATAAAATAAACATAAGCCTAAAAAAATTTAAGAAAAATATGCATTCAAAAGATCACTTTAATGCATGATTGTGTGAACTGAATATTAAAATGGAAACTAAAATGTTCCTGCCACTGTCTGAATATATTGTGATTAGTTACAATCTGAAATTTACACAGTACTGTTTTTCCAGCAATTAAAGTTTCTTATTCCAAGTTCAACACATATGTTGAAGCTTTGCTTTCTTTCTCCCAGCAGGATTTTTATAGATGAGCCTGAATTAAGATTAAACAAACATATAACAAACCCGTATCACATTTTCAGCTGGAGGGGGAAAAAAAAAAAGGAAGCCTGAATCAGTCAACGCACCTCTATACTTCCGGCTAGGCCATAAGTGTCAGTTGTTCTACTTAAACAGAAACAGAGGGCCTGTCTCAGCTCTCTATGGGAGCCAAGTGAGATGAGAAACCAGAGAAAAGAGATGATTGTTTCAAAAACTGCAATGCTGGGTGTACGTGAAGTTCTCAAAAAGCAGTAATCGCTGAACACCAAATTTTTAGCTATCAAAGAGCCCCTTTCAAGAGTTAAACCTCATCCCACAAGAGCGCTTTGATAACATGTGATGTGAACAGAAATGTTTCTATACGTTTTCTTTCTTGAAATACTCTACAGAAAATGGTAACGCTGGTAAAAGAGAATCATGAAGTGGAAGGGAAATACTGAACAGTCCCAGCTTTGACAAATCACTGAAATGCAGCCTTCATAAATTGCGAACTGAACTGTGGGGTCACACGCATTCATGTTGACACGCACCTGAGACAGGATTAGAAGTGTTAAATGGAGTCCATGAATTTGTAGCCACAAAATAATTCCTTTAAACAAAACTGTGCATTGGACTTGTCTCAGATGCAGAAGAGCTTCAAGGAGGGAAGGACAGAAGGAAGAAAGAAGAGAAAAGAAATTCCATGGTTCTCAGAATTCCAAATGGCTTTAGTTCAACTTTTTATCCTCTAAAAACAAAATGTCAGTGGCTTGTAAGGGACACAGGAAGGTCTCACTATCACAACCTCTCTCGTGCTTCAGCAACGTGTGCAGAGCAGAGAGGAGCTAACCTGGAACAGCGGTGACCTAGCAGCTCCTTTGTGAGCTCATTCCACCCTGTGCCTCAGAACTGGACCATCCCAGGTGCCATTTCAGGGAAACGGTTTTCCCACAATCGAAGGAAAGCAAAGTTAATGTCGCCTAATAAACACCATGTGGTAATATAGGCAAATCATCTCCCCACCCCTAAATCGCACCCCACCCCACTCCTATTCCTATTAAGAAGCCCACGCTTGGGGCGCCTGGGTGGCTCAGATGGTTAAGCGGCTGCCTTCAGCTCAGGTCATGATCCCAGGGCCCTGGGATCGAGCCCCACATCAGGCTCCTGGCTAAGCGAGGAGCCTGCTTCTCCCTCTCCCTCTGCCTCTCTCCCTGTTCATGCTTTCTCTCTCTCTGTTCATGCTTTCTCTCTCTCTCTCTCTCTCTCTGTATCTCTGTGTCTCAAATGAATAAATAAAATCTTAAAAAAAAATTAAAAAAAAAAAAAAGAAGAAGCCCATGCTCTGTCCATGAACATCCCTGGATCGTGGTATGGCACTGAGAAGTTCAGACTCAGGGCAGAAGACACAGTTCTCAGAATCTTCAGTTATCCCCTGCTGGGTGGGGCAAAATCCTTGGAACAAGAAATCTAAAGGAACAAAAGTCACGTTGAAAGTGTTTTGAAACAGTTGAATTTTGTGTATGTCGAACAGAGGATCATTTGATTGCATTTTGTTTCTTCAAATGCTCATGGGCAGAATGGGCTGATGTGCCACTTCGCGTGGGTGTTCCCAACAAGTTCACCCCATATGAAAATCCACCCCAGGAACTCTCCTCTTCAAAAAGAACACACACACACACACACACACCATCACTACCTTTTTCTGAGTGTACGGATGCTAATTCAGCACATGTTCCTTGAGGCAGAGTATCCTGGAGGTATTAAAATGTTCGCCTACCCAAAGATTACGCCTTTTTACCTTTTCAATTACAGTCAATTATTTAAAGAAGGGGACATCAAATGGGCAGATACGGGTGGAGGGCAGGAGAGAGAGTGAAAGGGACCCAGCACCAAAGGATACAGAGCAAAAACCGCAGGGCTTCACAGTGGAGCTGTCTGAGCCCCTGCAGGGCTGGGATGAACAGGCACAGTCAGGACGATTACAGGGGCTGAAGATCCCTATTTCCTACTTCGTAATTGTTTCCCCAAGAGAGCCCAGCAGAGACTGGGGAAACAAGAGTGGACCACAGCATGGACCTACAACTGTTCTCAAGTTACAATGAAAACAACAGATTTAGGGAAAACACCATCACAGACCCCTCTCAGAATAAACCAGAATAACCTTAAAATCACAGATGTGCCACAGCATGTTCATAAACTGTTAAGATACTTAGAGACCCAGTTCAGGAGCTCTTAACATTTGCGGAGCCATAGACCACTTTAAGGAATATGACAAAGGCATTGAACCTTCTTCAGAAAAATGCCCACATGCACAAAGACATAAAACACTGCCAACTACTTCGGATGGTTCAGAGGATCTCCGAAGCCCTCTGCATCATGAGCAAAAGACATCTGGGCTGGCTGCCTCCCACGCACTGCCACCCTATTATAAAATGAGAAAGCAGAGAGCCCACTGGGGAAAATAATACCTCTAATTCTGAGTAGCCAAAATTGTCACAGGGCCAAAGCTAGTCCTATTTCCCTCAATTCCTATAGCAGAATTCTTCCTACTGCTTTGTGAATCATTAAAAAAAATTTCTATCCTTTTTTTTTAATTCTCTCACCCCAAGATAACTTACATAAAAATTGGTATCTTTTGCTACTACTCAAGTCTAAAGAGGCCACAGAGCAAAATGTAAAAAGATCTAGACAATTCAACAACAGCATCCTTGCCTTTATAAACAGATTGTTTCTGCGTTTTTTGTTTGTTTGTTTTTAATTCTAGGGTATAAAACATTCTGATGAGAGTTCCCTGGATACTCTTAAAGAGAGCATCCCCTTTATCCATGTCAGACCTTGCTCGAACCGTCCACCACACACACAAGCGTACTCATCTCGTCAACTGCTGGATGGACATCTTTTGGAAGCAGTTTCATCTTATTCTCATTAGTGTTCAGCTGAGAACTCTGTCCCCTTTCCCTCTCTTTATTCAGAACATGGGATGCCCTTCTTTCCAAATCAATGGCAAACCTTCCAAGTTGTCATGGGGCCAAACCCCCCACTTACCACTGACTAATGAATCCTCTGGAAATCCAGGCCTGAAGTGTAAGCTATTTTAACACAAACGGTCCCTTTAGGAAATGAAGGATTTGGGAGGGCTCTCACAGAACTTCGAAGCATATAATATATCTTTATCACTTGGCTGGGGGTGCTAATTGAAAGTTATTGTAGACCAATATTTTTTTGGATCCCTTTCTTTCTTCACTTTGTAAGAGGAAGGACTAGTCCTTAGAGAGGCAAAGATTCTAGGAAAAAGTAGAACACCAGTTGCATAAAAAAATCTTTTAAGCAAGTATGCAGAATGCTAATCTTTCCAAGACTGTTCATTATCTGGGGTGCTGTACTCATTGCCTAATGGGAGAGTCAGCACAGAACAAGAATACGGGTCCTTGAGGCACTGGCTGGGCCTATCCCAAGGAGGGAATGTCCTGGTGCCAGGTCAGATCATTCCAGGCCACCAAGGGTGACCATCCTAAGCCTTTGCCATAACTTGCAAGCTTTCACCCAATTCATGTGTCCTCTCACCCAGAGGCTTTTCACAGCCGGGAGGCTGCACACAGCAGAGCCCCCTTTTGCGGACCCTTTAGGAGACACGTGTTAAACTCCAGAGTCTGATTTGGCTCCAAAGTGCCAGGTGAATTCAGGAAGCTGCAAGAGATGGGCCCATCCTTACCACCCCAGAACAGCTTGAAGACTGAAACACTCTGACATCATCCTCACTTCTGACCTGGAAGAACCAGCAGACATGCTGGTGCCGGCCCATCTCTGGCAAGGGGCAGAGGTGTCTGTGGCAGGCCTTCACCAGCAGCATGGGCGAGAAGAGCCGGTTTGGGTCCTCTGCACGGCCACTTGGTGGTGTGCATTCGAATGGCTCCTGGAGGTGCTGCCCTGGCTCATCTTTCTGGAGCTCCCACTAAGCTGGCCACAACCGCACAAAAGAGTATTTAAAGATCTAATCCTCAGTTCACAGAGGGTTTGACCTCCATGAACATCAAGCCCACCCCCTGTCACCTTCCCCACTCTGTCTGGGTGCCAATCTCTATCGGTCCCACTAGGTTCCGAATCCTGGACCATCTACCTCTGTAGGCGCTCTCCCTGTGTTGATATAGTATAAACTGTATGACCCACTCCCTTCAGGACCTTCCCTTTTCATTCCTAAGAGTCCATTTTTGGCAAGTCCACTTCTACCTATAAGCCCAAAAGAATTAGAAGCAGGGACTCAAACAGATATTTATACACCCATGTTCAAAGCAGTATTATTCACGATAGCCCAAAGGAAGAAGCAACCCAAGCATCCGTCGATGGATGAAGGGATAAGTAAAATGTGATATATACATACAATGGAATATTATTCCACCTTGAAAAGGAAGGGCCTTCTGACACATGCTACAACACGGATGAACCTTGAGGACATTATGGTAAGTGAAATAAGCCAGACACACAGGTACAAGTACTGCATGATTCCACTCAGGTGAGTTACTTAAAGTACTCCAATTTATGGAGACAGAAAGTAGGACAGTAGATGCCAGGAGCTGGCGGGGGGAGGGAAGTGGGGAGTTATTATTTAGTGGGTACAGAGCGTCAGTTTAGAAAGAGTACAAAGCTCTGGAGATGGTGGTAATGGCTGCAGAATATCGTGAATGTATTTAATGTCATTGAACCATATAGTGCCAAATGGTTAAAATGGTACATTTTCTATGTATTTTACCCCAATTAAAAAAGTTTTTCAAGAGTCTATTTGTGGAAGCAAAACAAAACTAATAAAAAATAAACGTGTCACCTTTTTGGGGCAGGTGTGCTGAATGCAATACTACCACAATGGCAGACAGAAGCCACTTCTTGGGCTTTCCTTCACTGTTCACTCCCCTGTTGTGCCTCACCAGCTGCCCTCAAGGTGCTGGTGGCTCCTGGAGGCCTTGGAAGCAGTGACATGGCTCTGGGAGACAGAGCATCACTGCAGGCCCTGGAAGATGTCATCTTTCCTACGTGTTCCTGCTGAAATGATAAGTATTCACAGCGTGATATTCCGAGAAAAAATTACGTAAAAGCAATTTTCCTCAGTACTATTTCTGGACCTTATATGAGTCACTCACTGCCTTCTGAAGTGCTTGCATTGCTAATGAGGGCTTTCAGTGCACAATACAGCAAGACTCCTTCAACATTCTATTGGCACGAAGAATAAAGAAACTGCTGTTTCATTCTTAAGTTCATCCTGAAAGGTTAGAGATAACTACATGGAAGAATCAACCACTCATATATACTAAGTACTTTATCTACAAAGTCAACCACCTGAGAAGCACTAACTCTGCTCATCTAGAACCCCCCATGCCTGCTTCAGTAACGTTTCATGCTTGTAAGAGCTTGTCAGGCCACTCATCAGAGTGACACATTCCTTAGAGAGATGTCCAGCTCACACACACAACCTTTATACCTGCTGTGAGTTTGAAGGACCTCAAGGCTGAAAGTCTCCTAAAAGACGAATTAGAAGTCACCCTAGATGGACCAGGGCCATAGTCCAAAAGCTTCTCACAGAGGCTGTTCACAGGACAGCCCATTACCAAAGGCACAAATCAGCATCTGCTTCTTTCTACCTGCCTCCCTGGAGGAGTGAAATCAGCATGCATGTGAGGCCACTGTGAAGAGTCTAAGCACCTTCCCATGCAAAATCCGATCAGCCCCCTTTGCCGAAACAAGGAAACAGAGACACACCAAGACATTAAAGAGTGTGATGCAAGGCTGCTTATAGGGGCTTCAAGACTTGCTTTGCTTCCCCCACTCCACTTGGTATTCTAAATCCTCAAAACTCAAGCAGCATCCATTTGCTGAAAGGTACTTAGATCCCTTGGCCTCTTCAATGAAGGGACACAAGACCAAGGCAACAACCAGCCAAAAAGAGAACACCTTCCTCTTCCTCCTTCCCCTGTAAATGACCTGTATGACAGAAGAACATCTTATTATGAAAGAAACAAATGATCACTTTTCGAAGAGAACTTCTACTTCTAATTAGTTCCCCTGACAATGGGCTGCTTTCTCCTTGTGTCCACGTGGACACTGTCTTATTTACGGTTTTCTTACTCTTCCCTCTGGATATTCCTGCCACTTAACAGAACATCCTTTCAGGAGTCATTTCTGCCACTGACACCAAGGCTATCCTTCCTTCCCCCACCCCCATGTCTATTGAATTCTTACACTATCGGAAAGAGCCAATACCAGAGATTAGGTCCAGTTCCAGAGAAGTTCAGTAACTTGCCCAAGGTCACACAGCTTAATTATTGACACATAGTTAGAGGCCTATCATTTTTCTTATCACTCTATCCCTTATCTCTTTCTCAGTGCCTGAATGTTAGTCACTCAATCACTATTTCATATAATAAATGAATGCTTGTCATATTTTACATGGAGCCAATCATTCTGCTTCTTAATGCAAGGTAAGAGAGGGAACAGAAATGCAAACTATTTTTATTAGTATTCACTTGAACAGCAAATGAGAGGAACAAAGGCCTGGGGCTAAAGGTTCTGAGGGTGCACTCAATCTTAGTATGACAGTTGCCTTTCCTGTCACCCGAATGTCTAGGTGCGATCATGCTCTGTATAGTTTGTGGATGAGCGTCATGCCTGGCCTCTGATCCTGTGTGGGGAAATTATGAAATTATGTGTGCATGCACACGTGTGTGTGTGTGTGTACACGAGTGTGTATGTGTTGGAGAGAGAGAGGGCAGAGGCAAAAGCGCAATGACTAACTTGAGCAGGTGGGTAGGGCAGGTAGTGAGAAAGAACAGGGGTGTGTGCCCAGAACTGCGGTTCCTATGCCACCACGTCCCTCTGCGGCAAGCAGTGTGACATAAGCCATCATGCCACATTTGCAGGTGAAAGTGAAGCAGAGCAAATTCTTTGTCACTGTTACGAAATCCTGAACCCCATCAATCACCTTGCCCTCTAGACTAGGAAAACCTGAGCCACACTCAAGGCCATCTCCACCCACCTGTGAGTAAGTGGAACACACAAAAGCTGCTTCCCTGGTGTTGAAAATGACCCTGAACAGGCAACAACCATTAACAGCAAGAACAGCACAGGGCTGGACTCTTTTGGGGCCACTGACTGCTCCCTGGCCTACTGGAGGCCCAACTGGGCCCAGAGCTCTGCTGAGAGGAGGCTCAGGCCTTGCTTACTTGCTGAAGTTTGGCACATGAATGATAAAGATTTTGAGCATTTTCTGAGGCCATGTGCCATCTGACTGAAGAATGATACTATGATTTTCAATCTAATTTACCATAAACTGTACTTCAAGATCTGTTCCAAATCTCAGGGCATTAAAATGGACAAAAGTGTGCCCTTCTGTTTTCCTCTGCCCAAGAATATCGGGGAGAGGCCACTGTTGGTGCAGTCCTATTCTCTGCCAAAGGGATGACAAAGTGTTGTAAGCTTATCTCCCAGCTCTTTTGTAAGAACAGAATCAATGCAGACAAAGGCAAGAGGGGGCCCTTTGTGACCCACTCTCACATTTTCTGATCCCTCTATATTGGTCTTTTATTTGAGGTCATGGGGCCTTGAAATCCTCTGAGCAGAGGTAGCAAAATTAAAAGCATGTTAAAGGTGGCTCAGACCTAAGGAAAACAAAAATTACAAGTTGTGGTTAAATTCTCACAAGGAACGTTATCCAAAGACCTTATTATATTTTCAAGTACAGAATCACGTCTGACACATAGATGTTCAAAAGTATTTCTTTCATTTAAAGCTTCACAAAAGCAATATGTCACAGCAGAAATGAAAAGACATCAGAGAAAGGTTTTCTTCTAGGCAGAGACACGAGCAGAGAAATGGACAAGAAAACGCTTTTAAGTGGGCTCCGCTGGGCGCCCAGCCTGGCTGAAGTAGCACCAGCAAAACCTCAAATGGCCCCATCAGCATGTTGACATTCAGTGACTTTTCACACTTCAAAATCTATGACAAGCTTATCTCATTCAAACTACCACAAGCCTCAAAACCAACAAAACTCTCAGTACAGTGGCTAAGAAGGAACAAAATGTTTTAAAAACCACAATGAACATGAGAAAAATGGAAGTCAAAATAAACTTAAAAAAAAAAAAAGATGTTTGAACTTGAATACATGGTTCTCTGCACTTTGCAACCATTCTACATCATTTTACATTGGGGTGCGAGAGAAAGAAGGGTGGCCTCAGAGAGCACATGAGGAAAGTAAGACCAGGTCTAGGGCTTCTGACCAAATGTCAGGCCCTTAGATCTGGAAGGAACCCTCAGGTACCTCCCCTTCCAAATTATAAGTGGCATCCAGAAATGCTCTAAGACAATGTTTAACATCTACAGCCCGTGGGCCAAATCCAGCCTACTGCCTGTTTTAACATGGCCCACAATGTAAGAATGGTTTTTAATATCAAAAGAGTATTTTATCAAAAGTAAAAATAACATTAAATTAAAATGTTTCAGTGTTGATAAATAAAGTTTTGTTGGAACATGGTCCCACTTGTTCATTTACATGTTGTTTGTGGCTGAGTTTTAGTTACAATGGCACAGCTGAGTAGCTGTAACAGATATCTCATGGCCCACAAAGCCTAAGATATTCACTATCTGGCTGTATACAAAAAAAGTTCCCCATCTCTCTCTAAGATCACAGGAGGGAAAAAGTGAAGAACAGGGAACGTTCTGGGTACCTCTTCCCAGGACCATGAGGAAAGAGACTTGTTTTCCCTATTAAAGATTCCCTCACCAAAGCAAGAACCTGGACACCATGTCGCTCTTAGATACTAAGGCCTAAGACAAATGTCTCTGTCATGGGATTCTGACCCCACTGTTCATTTCCAAGGTTGTGCAGTCATTACCGTAAATGATCTGCACATTTTCAGCTCCTGCATTCAGGCCTCCCCTATTATCTCATGGTAAATAACAGATTGTAATCACACAAACATGTCATTACATCAGCTAAACACTGAGGGAGAAAAAAGAGGCAAATGGTCTCCCAGTCTGAGGTACTGGGCTGAGTAATCTGTCAGACATTCCACACATCCCCCAGATCAGACCTCTGGACTTGCCTTATTGATTAAAGAACCTTCCCAAGATGCGAATTATTTGGACTGAATTTAATGCAGCCCTCTTTGTATAATGTTCAGATCAAGTGTCCAGCAAGTTCTGGATATCGAGAGAGTTGGCATTTATCTACTGACCATCCCAAAGAGCTTCACACCCAAGCAGTCAGTGCTTCTCGGAGCTCAGAGAATGTTGCCCCATTTGAGGGGACAGTGGGAAGACAATGGGGGATTGTTGGCCAACAACAAGTTTGATTCATCCCTTTGTTAAAGTGAGTCTGAAAAGCTGCTGCCTCTGTGTGTGTGCTGTGAAGTCAGCACAATTACCATTGTGGACAGCCCTGTTGGTTGCGGCTGCTCTGTGTGCACAGATTCGGGGAGGGGAGAGATTTCCATATTACAGTCATTCTTGTGAGTGTTCGGTGGTTGAGTGTCCAGTTACATAAATCTTTGCCTACCATGCTGCTGCACTTGACAGTCCAGCTTGGAGTGATTTGGAGATGGGGTAGCTCAGAGAGTGGCCAGTGCCTGGAGTGTGAGGATGAACAGTCTTCTTGAAATGAAGGGAAAAGGCCAAAGGAGCACTTGGACATGGAGGACACAGGCCAACACAGTTCTAGCTTACAGCATGAATTTTTCCAAGAAAAAGCATTCCAAAAAATCCAATCTGCACTTTGAAAATGCTTGAATCCTAAGTCTCAATTAAAAAGTTCTGAATCTCTTCGGGAAGGAAGGAAGGGAGGGACGGAGGGACAGTGGGAGGGAGGAAATGAGTGAATGATGTTTTCTTGGAATGCCAAACTGGCTAGGCTAAATATAAGCACAGGAGAGGGGGGTGGCAGCCATTTTGTAGCACATACACACCCTCTCCTAGTTTAGTCAATCGAACACTAATCTAGGCACTACTATGAAGAGATTTGCAGACTGAATTAAAATCCCTAACTCACTGACTTTCAGATTATCTTGGTAAACCTGGTTTAATCAGTGGAAGCCCTATGAGGAAGTCTCAGGCACTCCCTGAGCCATCTTCCAAGTTGTATCTGATCTACCATTGCTGTGCCTACACAGGAGCTTCACTCCCTGCCTACCTGCAACAGCTTCCAACTGAGCCTGGGGGATTCCAACCTGCTCTCCATCTTCCCCCCCAGACTGCCTGCCCAGGGATTTCAGCTTGCACAATCATTTAAACCCATCCCTTCTGGTAATATCTCTCTCCTACCGGTTCTGCTTTTCCAGTCGGACCTGACTCATACAACAGGGCAAGTTAGTCTGGCCATGCAGATCAGCACAAGATCACTGGCCCATGGCATTATAAATAGCACTAGCGAAGTTGTTACTAGCTTTCTTCCACCTCCACCCGATCTAAGGGATATAACACATTTCTGTCAAAATCACGGCTCACTCAGGCTACTCTTCTCAGTAAGGCAGTCGGTAGGGAACTGCAGCAGAAACTCCAGATATTCTCAGAGGTTCTATCTTCCTTTCACACCTCAGCTGAGAATCTCTGCAACAAAGTGCCTCTGTGGGGCAAGCACAGGCACTTGGCTCTCATTTCTTTCCTTGATACTATGTTCACTCAAAGGTGTATCCAGGTAGGAGAATGCCAGAACCTGCCAATGACTGAGTCATCAAAGAACAACAAATCTTGATTCAGCACAAGCTTTTCTCTTTTCCCACTTCCAGCATGTAAAGAGGAATGATTAGGCCTCACCAGGGCATTATCTGTTTGTTGGTAATTCCTTATCTACTCAGGAAATTATCTGTTGAAAAGTTTTTTCTGTAGATTTAGAAAACCTGCATCCTACCACTCCCACTTGGCCTTGGGGCAGAAACGGAGGAGGGTAAAGGTTTGCATGGTAAGCTAGGGGAGCATCTGGCCCTCAACACCAGCCCATCCCGGGAGCCTCAGGTTCCCTAGGGAAGGATGCAGAGGGCCTCTCAGTGGTAGAAGAGGAGTGGGATAAAAGAAGGAAGAGGGACAGCCAGGGATGGAGAAGAGCCCCATTCCTTTCAGCTTCCCCATCCAATTTTCAGGAGGCCCATCCAGGGGGGCCTCAGAATCCAGGTGTGGGCCTCTGAAGCTGGATACTCTCAGGTGTGGTGTTATGTTCATGTCAGGTACAGTCAGAGCAGCAGGCCCTTGGAAACACAATTTAGGACTTTTCTGCTTATTGTTTATGTCAGAAAAGACCAAGAATAATTTGACACACAAGCACCGCGTTTTTAATGATGTACTCATTTAAAATCTTATGTGGGGTAAGACCCAGGGCACACAGTTCCTATCAAAATCCATTAACCCTGTTGTTCTGCATCAGACAAAGCACAGGATTGCAAGTGACAGAGTAATCACTGAAAATAACATTTGTTCCTCTTTCCGGAGCCCTGCTTATACGGACACCAGCGGGCTAAACTTGCTGCCCCAGTCAGTAATACTGCAGAAACAATATTTTTACATTTTCTTTATGAAAATGCTTTCTTTTATAGAACCTTTATCTTTAGCAAAAACTGTTTCTTTTGGGACAAGACTATAGGCTAATATCAATTTATAATTGAGAACAAACTTTTGGCTAAGATTGAAGATTTTTGCTTGGCAGGATCAAGTTTCTGGAAAGTTTTTTAAAAAACAAAGAAAGAAAACATCTGAGACAAGGCACTCCTTTGTGTTTAGTTGATTCAAAATCAACTTTATATCAAAGGAGGGAGAAATGAAACTGATCATGTTAATACAACTCCTGAAATGAAAGAGAGCATTTTTATTAATTAAAAATATATTTGTAAACAGATATTCACACACACACACACACACACACACACCCCTATGTGTGTCAGGCTCACCAAAAGTGACAAAAGTACTATGTTCAGACAACTAGCCTTTCGCATCTTTCAAAACTAAAAAAAATTAACATGATTACAGAAATAATTCCTAAGCCTATTAACCTCAGTCAAGTTTATGAACATTCCCATAAAACAGGCATTATGTCTGATTAATACATTTGTGAACCAAAAATTGAGACACAGTGTCTGACTCATGGAATTTGCAGGGAAAAGAATGACAGTTGTAGGAAATCCTGGACACGTGGTCCTCTTGCTGTAATGATACCACATGTAAAACAGCACCAATTTTTAAAGTTCTTCACTTGTAAAAATTGTGCTCCACTTAGTCCTTACATCACGCCGCCCTCAAGAGCCTAAAATATTACTAGCCATGCAGCGGGGCTCAATATGCGTGGAAGGTACTTTATGGTTTACAAAACATGTTTACACTTCTTATTTCATTTAATCATCAAAAGTACCTTGAGGGGGCACCTGCATGGCTCAGTCGGTGGCTCAATCTGACTCTTGATTTTGGCTCAGGTCATGATCTCAGGGTCATGAGATCGAGCCCCATGTCGAGCTCCCCGCTCAGGACAGAATCTGCTTGACATTCTCTCTCTCCCTCTCTTTCTGCACCCCCCCACTCATGCTTGCTCGCTCTCTCTCTTTAAAATAAATTTTAAAAAGGGGCGCCTGGGTGGCTCAGTTGGTTAAGCATCTGCCTTCAATTCAGGTCATGATCCCAGGGTCCTGGGATAGAGCCCTGTGTCAGGCTCCCTGCTCATCAGGGAGTCTGCTTCTCCTTCTCCCTCTGCCCCTCCCCACTGCCTATGCGCTCTCGCTCGCTCTCTCTCTCTCTCTCCCTATCTCAAGTAAATAAATAAAATCTTTTAAAAAAAAGTAAATAAATCTTTTTTTAAAAAAGTACTTTGAAATGAATGCAAAGAAGCTGTTATGACTATACCCGTTCTTTTGGAAGTACTATTACATTCCCCATTTTGTTGTCACAGGAATAGAGACTGGACGTGAAAGGTCACATAAACAGCAAGCGGCAGAGCTAAAACTCCAACACTCACTGATTAACAAATTGATTGAGTCGAGGAATTGCTCTCTGTTACCTATGTTATTGGCAAAGATAAAAACTGAAACACTTTGCAGACATGGTTGGATGTGCAATCCCAGGTACTTCGGCTCTGAGCACACACTGGGACAAGGTCTCTGTGAAAGAATTTGGCAGTATACACAACAAGTCTCTCTCTTTTTTTTTTTAATTTATTTGAGAGAGAAACAGAGAGAGTGAGAGAGAGAGAACACGAGCGGGGTAAGGGGCAGAGGGAGAAGCAGACTCCCTGCTGAGCAGGGAACCCAATGCGGGGCTCGATCCTGGGACTCCACAATCATGACCTGAGCCAAAGACAGACACTTGACCGACTGAGTCACACAGGCGATCTACACAAGTCTTTAAAACATTCCAATTTTCCCCAAAACCCCAAATCTAGGAGGCTTCCCTAAATGTAATCCCATGTCCAACAACGGTGGACTAAATTATTTTGCATCCATACAAAATACTCTGTGGTCATTAATAATTTATCTTCAAATGATACTTACAGACAGAGAAAAGCTCTTGATAAAATATTAAGTGACAAAACAGGATATGAACCTTGACTGAAGAATGCATTTTTAAAAATAAGAAACAAGGCAATACAACAAAATGTTAGCAGTAGTGATCTTTGGTCGGCATGCTATGGGTGACTTTTATTTCCCTTTATACTTTTCTTTATTTTCAGATTTTCCTATGATCAGAAAATAGTCCCTTTTTTCCCCACTGAAATAAGGAAGGTGCCTGACCACTCTAGGATCTTGAGTACCAACAATTTTCAGCAAGTGAAATCGTGGCAAAAAGGATGTTCTATGATGACGTCAGGCTGAGAGGCCGTACAGGGGACACTAGGGCCTCAACAGCTCCAGAGTAGTGGGTAGTAAGGAGGGACTGCACTATGGGCATTGCCAGGGCAGGGAGAGCAGAAGCAGGGACTCAGTACTCTGTTTGCCTCCCGGCTAGCAGAGTATAAGGGGCTATGGAAATGCAACTGGAGGCCATGATGGGGTGAGCCAGGAAGGGGAAGCGATATTATCTCCAGGCTTTCCTGAGTCTAAGACAACATACCCTATAGACATTATCAAGTCAGCTTCTCAGCTACCCAGTATAGGAACTGGGTAGTAAAGAAATGGGCTGGGGGGGGCCCTCCTTGAGCAGTTCCACCCTCCTCAGCTTTTCCAAACCCCACAGATGCCCTGCTTCACAGCCACTGTTTACTAAATCCTGACAAGCAGGCTCCTAGGCCTCCAACCTACACATTCTGCATCCAAGGGACCTGAGAGAAGGAGACATACTCAAAGCTCTGTCTCTCAGACACATCCCCTCACTACTCCCTTCTCTACCCACTTCTATGCCCTTCTGCATACCTTTTAGGTACTTCATTCTTCCCTCTCTGCCACTTGCCACCCCTGGGTCTCCGTTCCTCGTGTGACCTAAACTATGTATGGGGGGGGGGGGGTCCTCTACTAAGTACTTCATAGATTCTTAGCTATAAGTTCTTCCAGCCCATAGATACTTCTCCATCAATGGAAGGGAGCTTCACCTCCCAGGTCTACAAGACAAGACAGGTACAAAATGGAAAGGATTCGGCCATCTACTTTACTACTGTGCCCATACCAGGACCTTTTTCCATGGCACTGAGTGCCAGCAAAAAGATATTTGTTTGATAATAAACAAGGCAAAATTAGACCAGGCCTCCCCAGACTTGCCACATCAAGAGAATCGTGTGGTCAGAAGCCAGCGAGGTCAGGTGAAGCTGTCTCCTACGTCTTAGAATGCTGAAGCTGGCATGGAGGCAGCTCAACATAATACATGAGGAAAACTTGCTTCAAATCCCTGCTGAGAGTATTATCTTGGACAAGCTAGTTAATTTATCTAAACCTTGACTTCCTTACCTTTTAATAAAAAAATACGAACTCCTTATATAGACGGTGTAAGAAAGACTATGCGACAAAATGTATAAAGTATACTTAAATACAGTTTCTAGAACACAGAATTTATCCAATTAATGGTGGCACATAGGAAGGTAGATGCAAAACAAGGACTGAAATCCAAAACTCTTACACAAACACCCCTCTTCCCACTATACCATTCTCTCCATCTGTTACTGACTTTTTTAGGGAAATTAGGGAGGATTCACAGGCTAGATGCTAGTTCATATTTCCACCATGTTTGTGGTTTTGTTTGATATTCATATTAGAAAAGAAGGCTTATACACACAGAGGTCAACTTAGTGACATATTTGAAGATTAAAGGGGATAGGGAATAAAGTGTAATACACAGGATACATAAAATATAATACATGAAGCTTGAGAACACTTCAGAAATAAGTAGAGTTAATAATGTGTATCCGGGTGGGGGTGAAACCACATTAACTACTACAAGAACCAAAAACAGATATTGTAAGAAAACTATAGATCAATGGCCTTCATGAACAGAGATGCAAAAACCCTTAACAAAACATGAACAAATTGCACTAGCAATATATAATAGAGTAATATATCATCACCATGTGGGATTAATCCCAGGAAGGAAAAGTTGGTTCAACATTTGAAAATCAATCAGTGTAGTTCACTGTCAGCAAACTAAATAAGAAAAACCGTATCATCATCTCAAGAGATGCAGAAATAGAACTGATAAAATCTTCTATCCATTCATGATTAAAAACTCTCAGCAAACTAAGAATTGGAAGGAACTTCCTCATATTCACAAAAGATACCTATGGGAAACCTACAGCTAACAGCATACTTAATGTTGAAAGAATGAATGTTTTTTGACTCAGGTTGGGAACAAAGCAAGAAGGTTCACTCTTACCATCCCTATTCAACATTTTACTATAGGTCCTATCCAGCACAATAAAAAAAGAACAATAAAACAAAAGAAATAAAAGGTATCCATATTGGAGTGGAAGAAAGAAAACTGCCTCATATCCAGAAAATATGATTCTCTACACAGCTAAATCTTACAGAACTCACACACACAAAAACAGGCTACTAGAACTAATAAGTGAATTTATTTAGCCACGTCTCAGGAGACAACACTAATATTTTCTAAAAATTATAATTTCCATACACAAAAAATGAATTATAAATTGATTTCAATTATAAATTGAGAAATTTTTAAAGTGGATTTGTAAGAAGACCTAAGTAAATGGAGAGCTAAAACATGTTCAGAAAATTGAAGACTCAGTATTGCTAAGATGCCAATTCTCTCCAAATTAAGATATAACTTCATGGCAAACCCACTGAAAATCCCAGAAGACCCTTTTTTGAAGGAATTGACAAGGTGATTCTAAAAGTTATATGAAAAAGCAAAAGACCTGAAAAAGCCAAAACACTTTTGAAAAAATAAGAAAAAAGGCGGCTGTTTTAGCAAATCTAACTAGTCCTCCTTTGTGTCTCCTTTACTCTCACATGGTTACCACACTCACACTTCTGACATGAGGTATGTGGGCTTTCTCCATACCAAGCAATTCTTGGCAACACTAGCTGGGTATCCTACAATTTGATTCAATTCCTACACCATCTACTTGGAGATAGCACCAGATCCCACAGGTTAAGAGCTCAGTCCCACAAGACGACCCCTCCCTCTGCCTCCCACTTCAGATGCCAATCACAAGTCCCACATTGTCACCTATACATATAACTGACCAGCCATAAAGTAGAGTTCCCACAATTTCTTCCTTGGGTTCAATAATTTTCTATTAATAATTGTCAAAATCTGGAACAACCCAAGTGAATATCAACTGGAAGGTAGATCAATTGTGGTACATGTATATATTGGAACACTATTTGGTCATAAAAAAGAAACAAACTACAACACATAAAACAACAGGGATGAATCTCATAAACATGACTTTATGTGAAAGAAGCAAGATACAAAAGGCTCCTATTTTTATGACATTGTGCCCACCTAACCTATAAGAAATTCCATCACCTCTTTTCTCTACATCTCCCCATTCTTGCCCCTTCTTTGTCAACCTGGTCTATAGCAATGTAATATCCAAGTTCCAATTAAGACTCTTTGAAGCCAGACAGACCTAGGGTGAGACCCCTTCTCACTTGACCATCTCCCTGTGACAGCTGAACAAGTGAGCTCTCTCTGAACTCTCACCATCACACCCAGTGGTAAGCCTGCCCAGAGAGGGAAGCAGAACCACATCAACTGCATCACAGCCTGCCACTTGCCCACCCAAGAGCCATTCTCCCTTCCTCCTTAGTAAAAGACATCTATGCTGTTAGACACTGCGATGTGCCCAGCTGAAAAACCACATTTACAAACCTCCCTTACAGACACAGGCAGGCCGTGAGATTTCAGGAGAAGTTATTGGGGAATGTTTCAGGGAAAGACCCTGAAATGAAGTTGATTACAGGTGCCTTTACCTACCTCCTTTCCTTCTTCCTCATGTCTGCAACGCAGAAGTGATGGATGGAGCTCCAACAGCCATCTCCTGACAGAGAGGTGACCCTGAATATAGAAGGCACGCAATAAGGATGGAGGGAAAAAAAAAAAAAAGACAGAAGAAGCCTGGGTTTCTAATGATGATGGAGCCACTGTACTAGTCCTGGACTGCTTTTCTGTTTTACATAAAAGGGACAAAAAGGGTCTTATTTTGTTTAAGCTATTGTTATTTTGAGTCTCTATTAGTAGCAGTCAAAAGCAATTCCTAAATGACTCAATGATCTAATTAACTTTATAAAATGATACTGAAAACTAGAAAGTTAAAAACAAGAAATTGTTGATAGCTTGATTTTTCCCCTGGTTTAGCTTTCTGAAAACAATTTGCAGATCTCATAGATGATTTCTATTATTTTAATCCACTAATGTTTGCTCTTTTTTTTTTCAGTTAAACTGAAAATGGATAGAAATTTACAAGTTATAAGTCACACCACTCTGTGTGCCCAGAACTGTAATAAAAGAGTATCCAGCCCTGTTACTTATTCCAAATCAGGACTAAGTTATCTTAGCCACCAAATTACTAATTCCCCCATCCTCTTATATTAATACCCAATGAATTCAAAGAGCATCAAAACCCTTAACTATGTAATTTTGCATTTTGCAGAGGCAGATTTATTTGGACCCTAAAGAATTCAGACAATTCTCTTCTGATAATCGAAAACATGATTAAATGTACAAAACAGGTATAAGAGATGCAAGTTCTAAAACCTTAATAAAGAGATGCAAACATCATTAAATGTACAAAACAGGTATAAGAGATGCACGTTCTAAAACCTTAATAAAAAAAAAAAAAAGATAAAGCCCCAGAGAGAAAAGAATAGGGAGAATTGCTGACTGAAGTGGTTAAAAGCAGGTTTATAGGGGCGCCTGGTTAGGTCAGTTAAGCATCTGCCTTTGGCTCAGATCATGATCTCAGGGTCCTGGGATCGAGCTCTGTGTCAGGCTCCCTACTCAGTGGGGCGTCTGCTTCTCCCTCTGCCTCTGCTCCTTCCTCCAACTCGTGTCACCTCTGTCACTCTCTCTCTCAAATAAATTTAAAATATGTTTAAAAGCAGATCTATAAAAAAGAATAGCTAGAATAAATGATAAAATATATGAATAATAATAGTAATAAACGCTTCGCAGGTTATAAAATAGAAGAGGACCAGCAGCTGGTGTGACTGGTTGCCCACAGGTCTAAACCCTTGTGGCCTCATTTCTGTTTGTAACAGCCCCATTCACACCATTTCACACTCTGTCCTGGGGGAGCCAACTGCGGAATGCAAGGACTATAAACAGGGGCATAATAAACAAGATCACAGGCCCTGCCAGGCATAGGACATAAGGCAGAACAGTTCGTCTACACTGGGCTCCTCATCTAATGTTGCCCTCATTTGAGTTTCCTTCACCCCTGCAATGTTTCGTAACAGGGGGGTTCAAACCAGTGTGTGTGGGGGGGATAAAAGTGAAAAGTTTTTGGGGGGTACACTTCCAGTTGAAAGGGAGCCACGACACACACAGGAAGGATGAGAGAGGAGCACTCCTCCCAGAGCCACATCAAGGATGCTCCCCCAACAACTGCAAACATCAATGTGTCTGTTCCGCCTATGCCACTAGGTAACAAAGTTGAGAGGAACAAGGAGTCACTTCAGTCACACTTGAATTTCAGCTCAGAAACTTTCTCTGAGGAAAACTGAAAGCTCATTCACACCATGGAGAGCAGGGACTTTGGCTTGGTGGGGTGGAAAGAATCAAGATTCAGGCATCTGAAGACTTGGACATGAATTTCCCACAATTTTCTTCTTCAACCTTTGGTTAGTTACTTAACCTCCCCGAGTTTCAGTTTCTTCATCAGGAAAATTATATTGATAATGCATTTATTCCAGGATGAGGTGAAAAACAATCGCCTATAGGAGCTCAGTAAATCCTGATTCTTTTGCCCCTTCTCTATATTCCCATAACCCCAAACTGGCAGCCTGTAGGGCAAAACTGGCCTAAAAACATGTTTTTGCTGCAAACTGTGTGTGTGTTTTTAAGGAGCCATGATTAAATTCTTTTTCAGTTTTTATTTAAATTCCAGGGGCGCCTGGGTGGCTCAGTCGTTAAGTGTCTGCCTTCTGCTCAGGTCATGATCCCAGGGTCCTGGGATCGAGCCCCGCATCGGGCTCTCTGCTCAGCAGGAAGCCTGCTTCTCCCTCTCCCACTCCCCCTGCTTGTGTTCCCTCTCTCGCTGTGTCTCCCTCTGTCAAAAAATAAATAAAATCTTTATAAATAAATAAATAAATTCCAGTTAGGTAACACACAGTGTTTCAGGTGTACAGTGTAAGTAATTCAATCCTTACGTACAACACCCGGTGCTCATCACAAATGCCCTTCTTAATCCCCATCACCTATTTCACCCATCCCCCCCCACCTCCTTTCTGGTAACCATCAGTTTGTTCTCTGTAGTTAAGACTCTTTTTCTCCCCCATGATCATTTGTTTTGTTTCTTAAATTCCACATACGACTGAAATCATATGGCATTTGTCTTTCTCTGACTGACTTATTTTACTTAGCATTATACTCCACAGCCCCATCCACATCATTGCAAATAAGATTTCGCTCTTTTTATGGCTGAGTAATATTCCAGTGTGTGTGTGTGTGTGTGTGTGTGTGTGTGTGCACATGCACGCATGTGCACACACACCACTTCTTCTTTACTCATTTATCAATCGATGGACATTTGGGCTCTTTCCATAATTTGGTTTTTGTTGATAATGCTGCTATATGAACATCGGGGTGCACATAACCCTTTGAATTAGTATTTTTTGATCCTTTGGTGTAAATACACAGTAGTACAATTGCTGGATCATAGGGTAGTTCTATTTCTAACTTTTTGAGGAACCTCCACACCGTTTTCTAGACTGGCTGTGGTGATCAAGACAGTATGGTACTGGCACAAAAACAGACACAGAGATCCAAAGAACAGAACAGAAAACCCAGAAATGAAGCCACAACTAAATATTTTTCTAAAACTACTATTTCAGTTTATCTTGAAAAACTCTAATGGTAACACTGGGCCTGCATTCCTCCATGGCCACATGACTGCTGGAGAGGATTGTTTACACAGGGCCTCTACTATACAGCTCCTTGACTTCCTAACCCAACCATGTTCATTCTCATGAGTTAACTACCAGACAATACAGACATCTGCATCTGCCAGAGGTGGTAGCAATCACAAGGGTGTCCACTCAAACCACCATCCTTTCTGCCCTCTACCATATCACATGTTCCTTTGGTACCCTAGTATAGTAGCGAAGTTAAACACGCCATTTGGGCTTATTCTACTCATTGATGGATCAATAGATTGCATGGGAAATGGAAAGTTTAGTCAATCAATTACATGAAACCAAGTATGAGGGACGGAGGCCAAGGAGGCAGACAGACAGAAAGACAAACACACACACACACACACACTCTCCCAACCTGTGATAAACTGACCAGATTCAGTTAAGTTCATTTGTTCCCCTTTATAAATTCAACGAAATGAATTTGTGGGAATAAACAAAAGTATAAATCATGCACTTTAATTCTACAAGTGTTAATTAATGTTTAAATATATTTCTTTATTCTAAGATAATGAGTCAGCTTACTCTCACATGTAAAGTCAAATATTAAATTAATTATCAAATAAATAGCTAGTGGGAACAAACTGTTAGAACATGGAGAATCAGGCACTCTCATATTGCAGATCAGAGTACAAAATGGTACAATACCTACAAAGGGGAATTTGGGAATACCTACTAAAATTCCAGATGAATTTACCATTTAGACCCCAAATAACCCACTTCTAGGAATCTATTTTGAAAATACCCCTGTGTAAGTGGGAAATAACATATGCATAAGTATATTAAGTATCTGTTGCTGCATTATAAATATGGCAATCAACCATCCTGGTTTGTACAACCATCCTGGTTTGTACAGGACTGGGGGGTTTACTGAAACTCAGAACTTTCAGTGCTAAAACTAAAACAGACCCACAAAAACTGGGACTGCTGGTAATCCTAGAAACAGATTACTCTAAAATTTAGAAAACATAGGCAATAAGCTCCTTGACAAAGGTCTTGGCAATAATTTTTTTAATCTGACACCAAAAGCAAAAGTAACAAAAGCAAAAATAAATGAGTAGGTCTACATCAAACTAAAGAGCTTCTATACAGCAAAGGAAACCAACAAAATGAAAAGGCAACCTATCAAATGGGAGAAAATATTTGCAAATCATATATCTGATAAGGGATTAGTATCCAAAACATATAAATTCCTACAGTTCTGTAGCAAAAAAAAAAAAAAAAAAACCCCACAAAAATCTAATTAAAACATGAGATCTGAATAGACATTTTTCCAAAGAAGACATAGAAATGGCCAACAAAGCATGAAAATATGCTCAACGTTACTAACCATCAGGGAAATGCAAACCAAAACCACAATATCACCTCACACCACGGCCATCCTCAAAGACAAGAAATAACAAGCACTGGTGAGACTTGGAGAAAGGGGAACACTTGTACAATATTGATGGGAATGGAAATTGGGACAGCCACTATGGAAAACAGTATGGAGGTTCCTCAAAAAATTAAAAATAGAACTACAGGGCACCTGAGTGGCTCAGATGGTTAAGCGTCTGCCTTTGGCTCAGGTCATGATCCCAGGTTCCTGGGATCGAGTCCCACATCAGGCTCCCTGTTCAGCGGGGAGTCTGGTTCTCCCTCTTCCTCTGCCCCTCCCCCCTGCTCGTGCTCTCTCTTTCTCTCTCTCTAATAAAATCTTAAAAAAAAAAAAAAAAGGTTAAAAAATAGAACTACCATATGATCCAGCAATTCCACTTCTAGGTATGTGTCCAAAGGGGAAAAAAAAATCAAAAAGATATCTGCACCACCCCCCTCATGTGCAATGCAGCATTATTTACAATCGCCAAGACAGGGATAAATAAAGAAAATGTGGTGTATATATACAATGGAAGATTACTCAGCCATAAAAAAGAATGAAATCTTGCCATTTGCAACAACATGAATAGACCTTGAGGGTATTATGCTGAGTGAAATAAGTTCAGAGAGAGACAAATACTGTTGTGTAATCTAAAACAAAAAACAAATGAACAAACAACAACAAAAAATAAGCTCAAAGATACAGAGAACAGATTGGTGGTTGCCAGAGGCAGGGGTGTGGGGGGTGGGAGGAATGGGTGAAGGGAGTCAAAAGATACAAACTCCCAGTTATAAAATAAAGAAGTCATGGGGATGTAATGCACAGCATGGCGACTGAAATGCAGATTTGAAATGTTAATAATATTGTACTACATATTTGAAAGTTGCTAAGAGTGCATTATAAAAGTTCTTATCACAGGAAAAAAAATGTGTTAACTATGTAGGGTGATGGACGTTAATTAAAATTATTATGGTGATCATTTGGCAACCCATACAGATATCAAATCATTATGCCATACATCTGAAACTAATATAATGTTAGATGTCAGTTTGACCTCAATAAAGAAAGAACAATAAAGAAAGAACTACCAGGGCTAAAACTAGAACAGTCCCAGGCAAACCAGGCTGTCGGTCATCCCGGTAACAAAATGCCCTCAAACAATACACATTTTTTTCTTTTTTGATCTTAGAGTTTCTGGGCATCAGGAAACCAGGTCCAATTTCGCTGGACCTCTGCTTCACAGTCTCTCACAAGGCAGCAATCCAAGTGTCAGAGAGGGGAGAGGTCTCTGAAGGTTTAATTACAGTAGGACCCGCTTCAAAGCTCACTTGCATGGTTCTAGGCAGAATTCACTTCCTCAGGGCTGTTGGAATAAAGGCTTCAGCTACTTGCTGGCTGTGGGCTGAAGACCACCCCCAGTTCCTTTCCATGAGGACCTCTCCAGCATGGCAACTTGCTTCATCAAAGCCAGCAAAAGACAGTTTTCTAGCAAGACAGAAGTCAGAAAATTTTTGTGACCCAGTCCCAGTAGTGACAGCCCTTCAACACTGCCATATTCCAGTGGTTAGAAGCAAGTTACTCAAGGGGAGGGACTTAAATAATACCAGGAAGTAGAAATCACCTGGAGCCAGCGAAGACTCTGACCACTCACCTACGTGGATCCAACACATCTGTGTTCTATTTCAAATCTTCCAACTCCCACCTCCTACTCTAGCTAATGCTGCCGTAGAAGCCCCAGGTGGTGATCAAGGCAGCACAGGTGCAACCTGGCTGTGTGCTCTGCTTCAAGCCTGTGATGGTGCGTGATTCAGATCATGGTATTTTGAGGGTAACAGATGGACAGCAGTAGAATGCTTCTTAACTTTTATTAAAAAAAAAAAAAAAAGTAAGAGCTGGAGGGCAGAAAGTTGAAATCAGAGGCCATAACAGAAAAATCATGGCCCTCTACCTGGGTTCCAGTTAAATCAGATCATAGACCCAGAGCCCACTGACAGAAGGAGAGGCAGTCTTCCTTGAAAAACAACCCCACAAGTCTATTACAAATATATACAGTAAACGTTCCCTCTGTCCTTCCCCAAAGTGACCTGTGGTCTCTTCTCAGAATAACTATATGCAAGAAAGGGAAACACAGAGATGTTTCGACCTTACACTGCTACCAAGAGATCATAAATGTCACTTACTACTATTCTCTGGTTAGAAAATACTGTATGGAGAACAGGTGATACATGAAATTCTGGTCCAAATCCATCTCACAGTAGACTCATTAGTTATTTCTCCAGTAACTGAGTTTATAATTGGGATAAACTTAGAAGATGGAAACCCTCAAACTAGTTCCTGAATTCTGAAGTTAGAGCTTTTATAATAAGGGCCAAGTGGGAGATCGTCGTGACATTTATAGTTCTAACAGCAAAGCAAAATCAGGTAACACCCATTTTCTTCCTGGGTATCATTTGAGATGAGGCTGAAAGTACTAAAGTGTGTCCTCTGGGTGTAATTTGAGGCCCACAGGGCAGGTTTCTGCCCCCCCCCCCCAAGTAAGTCTTGCACCCCCTAGTCTATCTTTGCAAAGGAGAGGGGAGACGATTTAACAGGCAGTCAGTTATACTCTCTAAACCACCCATCAGAGGATTTTTTTAGCCTGAGCTAGATACTCTCACTCACAAGATGATCACAGGCCACAAGTGGTATACCCAGAAGGATGTAGAGCAGGACCCCGGGGCACTAGCAGGGCAGCACCAGCAATTTCCTTTAGTGAAAGCCCATGTATCAGCCCACACAGCCATTCAGCACTGACTTCTCACCAGGGACAACTCAAGTTCAAGGGATGAGATGCACAGGAGCCAAGTATGGGAGCTAACCTGGCTTCAAATCCTCACTCCCCAAAGGAGCCAATACTCCTCGTAACAAGTCCCTAGACATAGCTCTCATCAAACCTACAGGACACCCATTACACAAGTCACCACACTTAGGAAAGCCCAAAGCATGGTCTCCTTAGCAGGTTCTTTATAGTTCCTCCCACTCCAGATACAATTCCCCAATCAAGGGAATTTTTTTTTAATCACTTTTATCATCAGCAATATGGTAGAGTTTGCATTCTACCCTGAAGAGGTTGCCAAAGTAATGGAGCTATACGGTTAACCAAAGGGCACGTTCTTATGCAGAAGAAAAACGTTTGTTTACCCTTAACGCACCCATCCTCACACAAGAGAGTCTACAGATTGTGCTCTTTAGGAAGGAGCTATGTAGCTACAGGGTATTCCAATGTCTTTGTGGGGACTGCACAGAAAGACACAGATGGAGGGAGAGGAATTCCAGAACCAACTTTATCTCCTCCACTTGTTTTTCTGCAACAAGTTCTACTTGAAGTAGGAGATCAATGTGGTTTTTTTTTTTTTTGTATTGATTATTTGTTTCAAATAGGGAGGCTACTGTAGCAAACTCCAGCAAAATCTTAGGGCTTCATGTGAAAGCCAGAGACTGAGGTGCTTGGGACTATTAAAGCAGGATGTCCATGTTACCCACTCTCTACTATGCTCTTCAGATCACAGGGCAGGACAGTCTCATCCAGGGTCCAGAAGGTCACATATCAAGCCATCTGGTAGGCTCACCCTGGGTGGGTAATCAGGAGCAGTTCTCCTTAACCTCTGGGATCTCCACTAGCTCCCAATGACACAGGTCCTGAGGCAGCAAGGACCTCTCACCTGTAACTGTTCCTCTGTCGGGCCCCTGAGCCCAAAGGCCCCTTCAACTCTCTGCTCCCTTTTGTAGTGCACTCTCTTTCCCTCTCCCAGATTTTGTCCCTTGGCTCCATTCCATGTCCTCTGGGATGGAGCTGGAGAGAGTTCTGGGTCCATATGGATGAAGGGCAGAATGAAGGTCAAGCATTTACACAGCAGTCAAATCATTTTCCTAATGAGAGTGAGTGACACCGTAAAAATCTCCTGCTCCGTTTTGCTCAAAGGATCTCTTTTTTCTCCCCTTTTGAGTTACATTAAGAACAGGTCCTCTTCTGTCCTCTTAGCCTGATGGGTGCCATCCCCCAGGGGATGGGGGAGAGGCAAAGAATTCATTCTACACATAAATGCTTCCAACTTTCCAGGAGCCTGCTTGGTTTTTTCCAAGAAGCTGAACGTCCATAAAAAAAAGGTTCTTCCTAAAAGAAGATCTCACCTTCTCCCAAGGGTGTGCAGCAGGCAAACACTTCATGGAGACCCACGTTGTCATCTTCAGGGCACTGCTCTGTCCTCCTTGTGGCCAAAATCTCCCTATGCAACTTGTGGACTGGACCAGCCCAATGGAGAAAACTCGATTCTTTTCTCCTGCAACAGGTCAAGACATGTCCTTAATGATTCCAGTGGTGCTTTGGTCTATTGTCCAGAGAGCCAAGAAAACAGGCTCTGGGGGGGAGAGTGGGGAGCTGGCATCTATGGACCAAGGAGAGTTGTGCAGTGATTCCTTAATGACTTTGTTTAGCGGGAGATGAAATATAGGGCAAAGTCCGAGAAGACAGAGGGGGGAGCTGGGGAAAGAGAACAGATGTTGTAGAAGATACTCTTTCATGTTTCCTGTGCACCAGAAATCTGCAGATGCATGTTGGCAGGGCTCCAGTCAGAGAGCAGAGGGAGGCTGGGGTTTACACATCTGGAAGTCATTGCAGGGGCAGAGTTCAAACGCTTTCTGCTTCAGCTGCTCTTAGACATACCTTGCCATGCAGACCGTTGCTGAGTGAGGGGCCAGCCGTTCACAGAGTCCCTCTGGCCTCACTCTGGTGGAAGCCCTACCTAAGCTGGTGGGTTTTCCTCTGTATCAGTTCAGTCACATGGAAAAGCTGAAATAATTATAAAAAGAGAGAAGGGGACCAGGGAGGGACGGGAGCAAAAGAGGAGAATGCACCACAACTGAGAGAAGCCTGGCTGGAAATCAAGAAACAAAATGTACTTGGACCAAATCCAGTGCATGAGTTAACTTGAGAGCAAAGAACACCATTCGGGGGGGAAGGGGGGGCCTTCTCTGCAGCATAGTAACACCCAGGGATCATGCTCACACCACATTTATTTTTCTCAGAAATCCCTGTACATTTTTGCCTTCACTGATTTTAGGAATGTAGAGGACTCTCTTGATCCTGAGGGAATTACTCCCTTTGGAAGGATTTATGGGGTTCTGTAAAGAGGGAAAGCAGGGTCTCTGAGGGCCCGGTCATCACCCCACTGACCTGCAGCCTCCTGCTGCCACCCTGAGATATGGTCCTCCCTCTCAGAACGGGGCAAGGTCAGCTCTGGTGTTTCACTTCCCTCAAGGGAGAAACCCATCTTTGGGGTGTATTGTGTCCCAGCTCAAAGTTGCCACCATGTTCAACTCTGCAGACCATATTGCTTGCTGCTGCTGGCAGCCTTAGCTTGGGACTTCACACAGCCCAGTGTGGTGAGGTGAACTGGCAAGGGGGTGGTAATGAGTTAAAGGCTCCAGGGCATCCCCAGGTTGGTTAATGCAGTCCAAGACCTCAGAAGGATCAGAGTCCACCTGGGGAGACAACAGAGCATTTGAAGAGATGAGTAACAAAATACAACCAAATATAATAAATGCCAAGTGTGAGATAAAACACGTTCAGACGGATCTCCTCGTAATTCTCACCCCCTCAAACCTGCTTAACTTCCTGTACCCACTAATTTGATGGATATCTCTGTCGTCCCCATAGTTGCCCAAGCCAGAAATGTTCACTTCTTCCCCTCCATCACTCTATGTGCCCAGTTTGGCCCCAGGTCCTGTTGATGTTATGCTCTTCACATCTCTTGAACGTGTCCACCCCTGAATCCCAGCACCCTTGGCATCTCTAGCCTGAACCACTGTAGCTGCCACCAAATCGGTCTCCCTTCTGCCAGTCTTGACCCTTGAATCTATTCTCTGATTTCCTTCCTAAAATACAAATTTGAGTGTGTCCTTTCTCTAAACAGTTCAGTGATTCTCCACAGCTTTCAGAACAATGTTCAGCCTCCTAAGCATGAGATATAAAGTCTTCATGATCTGGTTTTTGTCCAACCTTCCAAACTTCATCTTCAGGGTGTGCTGCTAAATGTTGAATAACCAGACCTCCAGACATACCATGTGTTATCTTATAGACACACTTCCCCTAGAACAAAAGGAACTTCTACCAACTTCCTGGTCACACCCCAATCTCTCCTTCACCTGGGCCTCTGCATGTATTTCTCTCTCTCTCTGCCCAGAAAGACCTTCCTCCTTCCTCCCTAGTCATCCTTCAAGACCTGTCTCCTCCAAGAAGTGCCCCCATAGCAAGCACAGTGGCCATGAAAATGCTGCACTGTAATCGTGTGCTGTGGGGCCTGCTACTCTAGCCAGGCACCAGTGAGAACAGGCACTATCTTCATCTCTGCACCCATACTGCCTTACACAGTTCCTGGCACATAGTAGCTACTTAGTAATCGCTGAATCAAAGAATGCAAACAGTGCTAGTTTTTAATTTACTACTTATACTCTACCCTCTTGTACAAAGATTGTAAGTGCTATAGGCCTTCCACAGCTCTGGGGACTACACAGAGTAGCCAGAGAAGACTTCTTGGAGTAGAGTTGCCAGACTTAGCAAACTAAAATATAGGATGTCCAGTTAAATTTGATTTTTACATAAACAATGAGTATTTTTTTTAGTATAAGTATATCCCATGAGATATCTGATAAATACTTACAGTAACAAAATATTTGTTTATCTGAAGAGCGCATTTAACTGGGTGTCCTGTATTTTATCTGGCAAGCCTTTATTTTGAGGAGGCTGCATCTGAGCAAGAACTTGATAAATGAGTCAGATTTAGAGAGGACAAAGAGAAAGGGGGCTGGTTCTTCTCATTTGAGACTGGCGGGAGGGGCCAGGAGCAAAGGGCTCAGAGAGTGGAAAGCTGCAAGGAATTTTCAGATTGGTCTGGCAAGAGGATGTTGTCTGTGCTCAGGAAGGATGAGAAGCTGAACACAAAAATGGACACTGAAATTGAAGTGACTGGAGAGGAGAGAAATATAATTATTCAGACATTTGTTCAGAGTTTATAAGTCCGCACCTGGCCCAGAGGTGACTGGAAAAAAGGACGGGAAGAATGGGCAGATTACTAAATGGGGGGGAGGGGGGATAAAAGGGAGGATCTAAAGAATCCTTGAAGACTGAAGACTCAAGAGAAGAAGCCAGACTGGAAAGGGCAAGCAAGGAGGATGAGCTTCATTTAGACAAAGTGACTCCAACGTGACAGTAAAATGCACAGCCAAGTTGGAGATGGGGTGCTAGGGTGTGACAATGACGGTGGAGTGACCCTGTATATATGACTGGGATGGTTTGCAAGGGCTCTCTGTTGCTTACATGACACAGAAACCTAACCCTAACATGCTGCTGTGTTCAAGACTCCACATTCCAGAGCTTCTCAAGAGTCCTCCAGGCCACCAAGGGGACATCTCGCTCTCTGGCTTCCTGATGGAATGACTGATGTCGTTCACCATAAGACATTCCTAAGATGGAAAAGAGCATTTTTCCAGTAAGTCACCTAACTGTGCTGTTAATCCCACATGTAATAGAGTTCAAATCCAATCCTGAACAAAGTGCTTATGTACATGAAACTGGCAGAGGAGCAGTCTGTAGAAATCACAGATATGAAAGTGCTTTGAAAATTACAATGCACTACACCAGAATAGTACTATGCACACCAGCTGAGTATCTCCCAGATAACTGAAAATGCCCAGACATTTAAAATTACGTTTGTGTACTGCCAAACATCTGGATATCTCAAGACAGTCCGATTCAACCCTTTCCCTGACATTCCCTATGCCCCCCTCATCTTTCTCATAAATACCAGTTACCACCATCCGTCATATTCTATAAGCAATACCTTATTTTGTGTTTTCTCTTACTACCCACAAAAATGTACAAGCCTGGAGGGCAAAAATTGATATCTTTACTTTTCAAAGGAGTGGGTTCATCGCATAGATATATCTTGGTAGCTCGAAAGTGTCCTGAAAAGACAAATATGAAAAAAATCTCCAAATCACAACAGCCATTGTCCTATAGCGGGGCATCCAACTGTCATGCAGGCGTATTAGGAGACACTGTCCATGTGAACAACTTGATTGTCCTCACAATAAGACAACTGTAGGCCAGTGCCTAATTTCCCTCCTTGCTAAGCTGGGCTCTTTGGTATTTCCTCTCATACCCCAAGAGGCCTCAGAGCCTCACCCCAGCCGCGCTGAGGATTGACTCAACAAAGACACCATGTGGACCATGCTTTTCTCATCATCCTGGGATATTGTGTTTGAGTCCAATGCCAGAAAAGAGCCATATTTGAACTCAGATTCCAGAAACCAGCATGTCTACTTGAGCCTATGGTTCTTTTTGCACAGTTCATTCCCCTGTCTCTGGAGCAATCCTAACTGCCTCAGAGTGTTGACTGGACACCGCCTTGCACATGCTATTCTACGGAGCAAATGGAAGAGAAAGGATTCCTGCTCAGCTTCCCAGCATGAACTGGCAACTCTGATGTAGACAAACACAAAAAATACACCAGCTGAAGCTGAGATGAGCCTTGAAAGACATCCAGCTGCACTCTTCAACCCAGCTGATATGTGTCCTGCTTAAATAACGGAACAGACTGGTAAGTCTTGGAGAACCCAGTGCTAAAGTCCAAAAAGTTGTCATGTCTGAGTGTGCTTGCCCTCCCTGGGAAGCAGGAGGCTGGGGGGGGGGGGGGAGGATTCGGTAGCAGGATGTCAGGAAAGATGGAGGGGTCCTAACTGAGACCCTACTAAAGAGCTGACTCTTCCTTGGAGTCTAGTGCCAAGGAGATGGATGGAAATTAGCAGGGACAGGTGGGCCACAAGGCCCACAGGGGGCAAACTAGAGAACCTGAGGAAGTCACGGGTGGTAGCACCTGAATTCCCAACAGGTCATGGTGATAGGAAACCTGCTGCCCTTCTCACCATTCCTCACTTGACTACTCTGTCTCCTCTCTCTCCCATGTCAGTCATATGGCCACCCACAAAGAGGCCAGAGAGGAGGCTCCCCTGCTGTCTCCTTCTAACACAGGGGACTTCCTCCTGCAGGTCCTCCCCTTCCTCTGTAAGGCCATCCAGCCTCACGGAGCCTATCAACCCTTTCTCTTTTCCATTCTCATCCTCAGTTGATTCATTGCAGTATTCCTTCGGCCTCCTAATTACTGCCAGACGTGAAGCTGATGGGTCGGCCTTTACAGACACTCTTACTGCCAGATCCTCTTCCTTTCATTGTCTGGAAGCCTGTCTCCATTTAAGCCCTAATCCTTTTTGCCATTTTTGACCTAGTTTCCATTATTTTATATTTTTCCATATTAAGTTAAATAAGCCACTTGTCAACCTGCATATATCTTATTGGATCCAGTTCTTCTTTTGTGACTCAAATGAATGCCTGATGGAAAAAAAAAAAAAAAAAATTCTACCAGCCAGTAGTATTTATCCACTTTCTTAACTTACAGAATAAAGGACTAGATGGAAACCCCTTTTAAAAATTCTGGTGATGTTCCTTAACAAAGCAAAGCAATGCTATAACTCATTACCCACCTACTCTCTGCTGTCTTCAGACAGACCAATGTGTTTAAATATATAGAAAATATGAAACGTGTGGATAAGGCCCTCCTTACAACTGTTAAATCTAGCCATTACTGAATGAAAAAGTGCTAACAGTTGATGAATGTGTTCCACGGGTAAGGAAGGAGTAACTGAACAAGAGAAGAAAAGAAGAATGAGGAATGAAGAGTTTAACAACAATAATTAGACACTCACATAAAAGGCATAATTAATCCTCCCTCCTTATCTTAAGCCCCAGATAACTGTATGTGTGACTAGGCAAAAGCCTAAGAAGCATGCTGTGGAAAATATTATTTCTTGAAACATACATGGCATGATCACAGGTATGAGTGACAAAGACACGTTTAGTGATAACCCAGGGACTGGTCCACCGCCCCTTTCTGGGTGTATTTCACAAGGAATCACACGTACTGTGTCTGTACCACAAAACCTCTGCACCAAACAAAACTTTTAAAGGCTCTTACTATTGCTTTAATATGTTCTATCTTGCTTATCCATCATTTAGGGAGACATTAGGACTACTTAGGGGTGTTTTCAGGTACTATTCTTAGTCTTGTTTTTCTTCTCCAAAATCAAATAGTCTCAGAGCTGATGAACTGAAACTGGAGAGCAGTGGGATTCTCAGGGATTGCACCCAGAAAACTCATGTTAAGGTGGTTTTATAATCCTGGTAAGGAGTGATAACTGCCTTGTCCTGACTGGTAGAACTTGCACTGTGCAATCCAGAGATAACATCTGGGACAAGTGAGAAATAAGCAAACTGATTGGTTTTGACCCTCCAAGAAGATGACCTGATGCTTATCCAATCCTCATTGAATGATAGAGTCAATCCATTCTATTTTAAAAGAATATTTTTATTTTTTTAAATATATTTTTAAAAATTTATTTATTTTATTTTTTAGAGAGAAAGAGAGGGGGGAGGAGGAGGGGAAGAGGAAGAGAATCTCAAGCAGACTCCCCTCTGAGAGCAGAGCCTGATGCTGGGCTTGATCTCACAACCCTGAGATCATGACCTCAGCTGAAATCAAGAGTTGGACACTTAACCAACTGAGCTACCCAGGTGCCCCTAAAGGAATATTTTTAAACTACTGATAAAATATTAATAGTAAAAAATGAATTAAAATAAATAACAGGAATAGCTGTGACAAAAATGTGCTATGCACTTTTTATGCATTATTTTAACACAACCATCTATCAGACAGGTATTATTATGATGTACATTTTATAGATGGAAACCTGAGGTTTAGTTAGCTAACCAATGTCAAAGGACACTAGGTAGATGTGCACAGGTCCATCTGAACCTTGAGTCCATGCACTTAGGTACAATGCTTTAAAATACATTTACAATAGAAATTTTTCTAATCAGATATGTAAAAAGGATAGCAAAACCAATTACAATCACATTCACTCAGAGACAACTTGACAAAATCTCTTCTACATATATCATACATATCCCCACAATTTAACAAAAAAGGGAGCAGAGATCATTCTTAACATATTGTTGTATAAGCTTCATATTTTCATTTGAATTACTGCGTGGAGGTCTTTCATGTCAATACGCTTCTATTACATTGTATTTAATGACTGTTTTCCATTGTTATCCCTACACCATAATGTATATAATCAATCCTCCCCTGGGACATTTTGATTCTTATACAGAGTGATGATATAAATATCCTAATAACTGACTTCTTACACACATTTTTACAACCTTAAGATAAATTCCTAGAAACAAAGTATAGGTTTATCATGTATTGCCAAACTGCCTTGAGAAGTGTGAACTTTCATTCTTATCAGCAATGTATTAAAGAGCGTCCTCTTTCCCACGCCAGCGCTGGGTGTTAGCATTTTATCATCTCTGCCAATTTTAAAGGGGAAATAATAAAATCTCATTGATCTTTTATTTGCTCTTCCTTAATTAGCACTAGGGCAGGGCATTTTTCATGTCTTTGGTATTTGTATTAGTGCTTTTGTAAAATATCTACTCCTGTCCATACATGATTTTCTTTCAGGCTCATTACATAGTAATCATTTGCCAAAATAATGCATTAAATATATTTCTCCCAATTTTTAAATTTTTTGCAATTGCAGAGAACTTAAAATTTTTCTTCTTTGGTTTCTGTCATCATCATCATCATCCATAAAAAGAATCTCTGTCTATCCTAAGGTTATAAAAATATCTAAGTTTTCTTCTTATACCTCAAAGTATTTTTTAACATTTCAATATTTAGTTCATCTAGAATTTTTTGGTGTAAGATGTACTTTATTTCTTACAATTTATTAAATCAAAATGTCCAAACACCATTTACAAAACAATCCATAAATTCATAACTCATTTGTAATTACTTATTGATTTTATACCAGAACTTTATATATACTTATGTTCATTTCTAGCATTATTGGTCTAGTTCATAGACTTTTCTTCTGATTCCCTTGCTACTATTATCTATTTCAGTTCCTACAGCTTTATAAGCCATATTAATGTCTCAGGGTGCAGTTTTCCCATCATTATTACTATTTATTCTTCCAAATGCATTTAATAATAATTACTATTGTCAGTTCCCCCTCCAAACAAAAATGACATTATTGTTAGAACTGTGTTAAATCATTAGAATAATGTGGAAAGAATTGATAGTCTTACAATTTGAGTAAATTGTTCCTACTAGGTACAAGCAAGGCATGTCCATTTATTCAAGTTTTATTTTTCTCAATAATGCATTCACTTTCTTCATATATATTATAATGTGTGCCATTTTATGAATAAAATTATCTTTGTGACATTTTACAACTACGATGAATCATAGTAAACAACTGGAATCCAAGCGGTCCTCATTTTGACAAAGGTAAAGCTGATGCGCAGAGTCACCCTCTTCATTTGCAACACAACAGGGTATATTAGAGCTGCAGTTAGCCCCAGTGACACTGTCTCCAGGACATATCCCTAAAGATGTGTCCGATTTCCAATCGCTACCACCACCACCCTGCTCACGGCACCAGGGACTTTGCTGACTTTGCCTAGGCTGTTATTTGTATAACTTCCTAACTGACACTCCTGATTTCACTCTTTGCCCTTTAATCTATTCTTTGAATTTCAAAAATGAACAAATCATACCACTCCCCTGCTTATTACTCTCCAGGGGTCTCTTAAATCCAAAAATCCTACTCTGGCCAACAAGGCTCTACAAGATCTTGACCCCATGTGCCTTTCCAACCACACCTCCGACCTGCTCTCCCTTCTCGGGGTGCTCCACCACCCTTGCTTTCATTCAGCTCCCCCCACCATCCCTCTGCCTCAGAGCTCTTCTTCCAAAGGGCTGCTCCTTCTGACCATTCAAAACTCACCTTAAGTGTCACCTGCTCAACAAGATCCTCCCTGATCATCCAGTTTAAGGTAGACACCATGGCTCTTATCATATCTTCCTGCTTTATGTTTATAAAAACATTGATCATGAAATTTTAATTTGTGTACTATGTATCATCTCCTCTCAGCCTGTCTCCCTCATCTCCATTTTGAAGGCAAAGTCTTAAAATAGTTGTAATTTCTGTCTTGAACACTACAGGATTGCCAGGGACTAGATAAGTACCCGGCACATATCAGATGCTCAATAAAAATCTGTGGAATGAATGAATAAATGAACAAACTCATATTTTTCTGAGTCATGGTGAGCACAATTTGGTGGAAACAGCATGCATTTTACAACAAAGCAGATCTGTGTTTGCATCTCAGCCCTAGTCCTTGTTTGAGTTTCTGGGGAAAATACTCAAAGTCTTGGAATACTGCTTTTTTCAGTCATAAAATGAGGTGATTAGTAATTGCATCACAGAATTTGACAATTTAATAAGAAAACAGTATAAACACTAGTATAATTCCTAGCACACAATAGGTACTCAAGATATGTTTGTTCTTTGCCCATTCCTGAACTGCTTTCACTCACCAACTAGCATATTAACCTATGTTACACCTGGGAAACTAAGAAACTTAGTGCCCAGAGAGTCTCAATATTAGGTTAAATCAGCCTTTCAAAGTAGGTACAAAACCGGAAGCGCTGACATCTGAGATAGGTCTTTGTTGCAGTTTGCTTTCTGAAATTCAGAAGGAATAGACAAAACATTTCAGCAAATTATTCCCTACCCTAAACTGCAACATAGAGTCAAAGACAAGGACAAACAAGTCGACAATAAACTTCATTTTGCTACAAATCAACACAATTAGGGTCTTTAATCTTAATGCCACATTAGGGGAAAGTACTCACTGCTCAGATGTCATATAGCACATTGGAACTATAAAAGGGGGCATTAAACATACTCCCCAGAGGAGGATCCAAAATTCAAATAAATCGATGATTATGGTTTCCTAAAGCAATTTCACTGAGTTTCCATGAGCCACCAACATCAGCGGAGTACATAAATTATATAAGGCTATAAAGTCTGACATAGTAAAAGTGGTTCGTTCTGAAAAAGGAAATGAATTCTTTGACCTTGACTATCAAAACACCACCACTGATTTTTTTTTTTTTTTTTACACTTTCCTCTGGAGTTTACACTTGAGAAGTCAGTTCATTTTGTTTTCTCTTTTGTTTATATTTTGGGGGTTTAAGCCCATGGATACAAGTTTCCTAAATCTTAGGAAGGGTAGGCTTGTCATCAAGAAGGCTAACAATCCCTGTTCATGTTACCCTTCCAATCATGAGCAGCCCTTCTTAAAATCAGGACTTACTCCATTTGAAATACTACCTGGAAAGTAGTGGGCACAAAATTACAGGTCATACCCTATAATGCAGAGGTTATGTGAGCATTTTTTTTTTTTTTAACAAACATGCAGCATATGCTTTCCCACGAAGTACTAGAAGAGAACCAGCCAGCACCAAGAAGGAGGAGTACCAGCCAAGCATGGCAATTGAGAGTGCAGATTTCAGAACATACTGCTGAGTTTGAATCCCTGTTCTACAACTTACTAGCTGTGCGAACCTGGGCAAGTTACTTTTCCCTTCTGTGCCTCAGTCTTCCTGTCTATAAAATGAGAAAGATGATAGTGCCTACATGATACAGTTTTAATGAGTTCGGATTTGCAGGGAACTCAGTAAAGCTTATTAAAGGCTTTCTATAACCCAGTTACAACTTAAGGGAGAATTTTCATGTTTCTGTTCTGTGACTTTGTGTTCTCAGTTAGATGAGAAAGTGAGCCCTCCCACAGCCTTAGTGGAGTGATGAACAGGGACTCTCTTCACCTTGCCCTACCTTGTTCCTCCTTTGTCCCACAAGGTGGAAGAGGTAAACAGGAGTCGTCCACTCACTTTTATCAGTGAGAAAATGACATCAGTGAAATGAATAAAAAATCCAATCCCACTCATCTTAAAAATCAAAAGAGGATACAGTAATTGAACCCTGGTCCTCGGGTTTCCAGGCCTTCCTATCACTTCCTACAGGTGTCATAACAAACTGTGACCTATTCTCAGGGCAAAGATGCTGCAGGTAAGTATCCACTGCCTGGGCAAGTATAGAATATCAAAATTTCCTCCTTCAGAGGGCCCCCCCTCCCAGAGTCAAAAGAAGTAAAATAAGACAACACCATTTTAATGCTCCCAAAAATATAAAGCTGTGGCATGAAAAAGAACCCTTCAAACTCTTCAGAAGGTCAATCTGATTGTGCCCCATACCTCACTACTCACTACCATGCTGTCTCACCTTTGCCCCAGGTACTAGATGATCTCTTTGAAATCTGAAAATGACTTGCAGTACATGCCATGAGAGCAGCCCACCTGCTGAGAAAAATTTAAATGAAATGTTTTTGGTTTGGGTTTTTTTTTTTTTTTTTTTTTTTTTAACCATGAGATGGGAGTGATTTTAAAACTAAGGTTTGTAGGGGGAAGAAGAACCGAATCTGGATGCTAACCAAAGAGGGCTGTTCGCAGGTATTGGGCAGCCAGATAAGCTATGGGTCTCCCCAAGAAGCAGCACAGACTCTCCTTAACTAGAGGATAATTCAGGAAAGTGAGAACAAAGACAGCAAGAGCTCATTCATCACAACTGTAATAATGAATAGCCATAATGACAGTGGAAGGAGAAAGCAGAGAAAATAAAATGTTTCAAGATGGAGAGGTGGTTAGGAAAACTGCATACTGATCATTTTTCTTCAGGAAACACCACTGAGAAAAATTAAGTCTTTAACCTCTGATGGCTTTCCTGTAGCTAAGCCACAGAAATCTAATTGAGAGACTCAGGTCCACAGAAATCTGCCGTCTGCTCTGGCTTCAGAATCATATTATTATGAGCCTTGGACTTGATTACTGTAAGAAACAAAGAATTATTGCCTAAGCACCATTATAAAGACTGTATATCCAAATGATGCTTTTCTAATCGTTGTTTATTAGTCTTTCCCCGTTACCTCCAGCAAAGAGATGATGGAGATACCTCAGGGGACACTGTATTCTGTTGGTTCTGGGTTTTTTCCAAATGCATTTTGTATTTCCCTTGTAGAAAACACACAGAATTGAGTGCCTGTATAACAGACAAGAGGACAATTACTTTTGGGATATCACTGTAACATTACTGATATTCCAATACACCTTTTTATCTTTGGGGCTAGGAAAGATGTTGCAACCACACAGCTCGTCACAATTATGTGCTTGCATGCTTGTTATATTTGCCCATTGCACATTCGGAGACAGGGCAAGTGTACTGTTGCATTTGCTCACAATGTTTAGCTCTAACAGTATCTGCACAGAACAAACCCCAGCCAAGAACTGGGTCTCCAGGTAGTTTTATACTTTTTCATTTTCTAGCTACTGGCAGGTATGAACAATTTGACAAAGCCAACAGGCTTTCAGAGGAGGAAGAGGCAGCTGAGATGTAATCTCAGAACTCCCTCTGTTCTCTGTTAGAGTAACTTTATTCAGTGTTGCCTTAAACCTCCATCTCTTGTTCATCAGGAAAATCCCCATGACAAACATCACCCCCTCTGGTGGCCTTCACTAGCTGTCTCAAAACAGAGAGAATGGCCCTCACCTTCTCCTGCCAAAGCAACTCCCTTTGCACAAAGCTTTTTCACACTCATCACTTCTAATTATAATGACCCCTCTGCAACTCTGCCTCCCCAGTTTGGTTTTTGAAAACCTAGCACCAAGCCCCATGCCTGGCTCTCAGGAAATGTTCTCTGAATAAATGAATGGATGAATGAATAAATGAATGGATGAATGAATTAATCAACCAAGGATTACAATTAAATGGTCAGGAAGCCTCAGGAACATGAGATGTTGACACCTGCTAGGAGTACAATTCTCTCGTTAGGTATGCAGTTGACACTACAATCACAAAAACAGGACTCCCAAGAGAACACAGTAATTTTTCATTAACCAAAGTATCCAGTATTGGTTGCATTAGCTTCATTGTTTATGGCATGCATTTTACATAGCCTGTGGGGGTAAAATTTAGTAACCACTGTATCAGTTCAAGGAAATAATAATGATGCTGTTGATGATGATAATGAAACAACCAGTAAGGGGCAATACAGGTTAATTTACCATAAAGAGTAGCAGTACGAGTAGGTTTGATTTTTGGTGATGGCCTTGTTCTGGGGCTGGGCAGTAGGTTCACATGTGTTCACTATTCTATTAAAAATTCTGAACTACACATGTCTTGAACCAAAGATTATGATCAAAGATCAATAAAATCCTGCGCTAAAATAGAACAAAAAATAAAGAAAGCAAACATCCTACAATGTGTAATTCTCAACCTATTATTATAATTATCTTTGGATAGCACTTCAACTTAAATAGCACTCAGTGTTCTATTTCATGTAATGATTTAGATTTTTGTCTAAAGTTTAATGAAGTCCTTTGTTAATATGGAAAGTGGTAGATAGCGCTCAATATCCGTAAGTGAGCTGAACATATAAGACTTTCATTATAAGCAGATGTTCTATTTTAGGGGACATTACAGACTCATAACCTATTTGTATCTACACAATAAACTATGTTAAAAATAAATTAATAAATAAAAACAGCAGGGTTCTATGATATTCAGACACAAAGCTTAAATGGACTTGTGAACATCAATTCAATCCTTATTTTCCTGCATTCACGAGCAATGCCCTGAGTTGTCATAAAAACTAATCCTGGTTAAAGTTCAATTCAGAGGACATAATTGAATTAACCAATGTTCCAACAACAGTAACAACAATAAAAAGAATAAAAACTGAGTGATGACTTCACACTTGCGTAAGGCTTTACTGTGTCCATGACATTAGAACCTGTATTTGTTACCAATGCGAGGATCCTTCAGCATGCGGTCGGTAAGCAGAGCACCCAGTATGAGGTGGATAAATATTCATTAGTGACAGTGATCGAGCCAAAGAGGCCATCTACAGTGCTGTGCATCATTCACTCAGGACTCTGTATGATATCTGACCATAAACACTTCATTTTATGGCCGGCTTAACACTTACCTTCAGAGAGCAACACAATTCACAGGAATGAAGTTAGAATTTAAGTAGCGGGAGCATTCTACCCTGTGAGGCTATAATGGTGCCTAAGAAGAGTCAATTAGCTTCAGGTTCAGAGCCAACCTTTGGCTCTGGTTGCCTTAAACCTCAAGAGGATTTTTAATCATGAAGAAACTGCCATCTTGCTATGTTATTCTAGTGACCTCTGGGTCACTTAAAATGTGGGTTACAAAAGGCTATCACTCCTGTTGCCTTTACAACAAATGCTCTAAAGGTGAGTCTCACGGATTGCAACCTGTCGTGCAAGGACCTTAAAGGGACTGCAATGTCACAGAATATGGGTTAAGGAAAGGGCTTTATCGAGGAAAGTGGAGGCTTGCATAGCTAGGCTCAGCAAGAGGAGAGGAGAGGAGGTGGGATCACCCCTTGCCCTCTGAAGAGTGGCCAGGGCTCCCTGCTAGACAAGCAGTGTGGCTTATGGTCCAGTAAAGGAACCCAAGGCCCTTTCCTCTGTACCTCTGTTAAGGACATGCAGGAGAAAGTGGCCTTGTTATAGGAAATGCAGACAGATTCTTGTTGCTAGGTGGGCTGTGTTTAGTGCTGTTACTGTAGTTGTCCAGGAAATCCAGCCACCCAGCATCCAGAGATCTTGAAGCCCATGTGGGATTACAGGCCTCCCTGCTGGGACAAAAGCCACCCGTCATGTGAGAAGCTGAACTGGGGCACAACATCACCCGGCAGAGGGAAGCCCATAAGACCAGCTGAATCACTGTTGAGGCAACCCAGAGAAGGCATCTATGGTCATTTGCAGATACCCGTTACTTGCATCACACTATGACCCATAAAGTCTGCAAAGCCTGAATCTTTTGCTTCCCTGTGTCTTGACTTGCCTGTATTAGAACGATCCTGTTATAGCTAATGCCAAATAAGCATTCTGTATCTTCCTTGTAAGAAGAGGGCATCCCTACCCAGGTTCCTTTCTTTTCTTAGAAATATTTCTGTACAAAGCAATTCTAAATCCTTGGCTTCCTTTTATTTTGTAATCCTATTATACTGGGACCAATGAAGGAAAAAATAAAACTAAGGTATAGATCACATTTGTCATCAGAGCTCCTGACCTGCACACTGCCTCTCCCTCACCAGGCACCAGATCCTTGGGTTGCCCACCTGGGACTCAGCCTCAGAGTGCTAAGCTCCTGACCTGACCCCCTTTTGCCAACAAAATGTACCTGCTTCCTGCCCCAAGCTGTAACAATAAATGGTGATTCGATATGCAGATAAATCAACCCTCTTAAACTTTTTCATGATTTAGTGTGCAGTGCAATGGGTGAACAAGGAGTGATAAAAATTCTGGGCACTCAGAGAGGATATGTTTGTCAGGGAAGGCTTTCGTGTTCCTTACTTTCTGGCCTGGGGTCCTTTTTACACTTGACTTCAGGTTGGCTTGCTGCCAGCCAGGAGCCTGGACTGTAACAGCCCTTATGTAACATTGTTGAAGTCCTTTGGTTAAGTTCGTGCCAGCTTTTTGTCCTGATCTATATATTCCAGCTCCTCCATTGTCTATTTTGTCATTATTTATTGGACATGTTATTGCTGCAGACCACTAGTTTCCTTTATAGAATGAGGTTCTGTGTAAATAAATCAGTAATATACACTTTGGGTGTTGCTTCCTAATAGTTTTTGGTGTACATGAATCTCAAAAATAGAGCTCCAGTCTCAAGTTCTTGTTGATTAGCTATTAAATACTTGGTTTGCTATTTACAATGCCAAAACAGTGTACCAAACCTGGAACCCAAAAATCCCAGTTTGTTTCCTGATCCTGCATTTGGTTTTTTTCCCTAAGTCTCCTCTTTCCTCTTCTGTTTCTCCATACGGGGGAGGAGTGGGGTGTCATAAGAAAAAGATGCAAAAGGTGCACACCACAGGAAATCACCAAAGACTCTGTATATTCTTGGCAACCTTTCACAGTCAGGGAAAAAGTTTTTGTTAAGAAAAAAGGAAATATCATGCTGAAATAATTTATTAACTGATTAAATACCAAGATAAGTATGACTCAAGTCTCATTAACAAACCAACTTCCAGCCAACCCTTCAAACCTCTTTTAGGAGACCTTTTCATATTCCTTACAGTAAGTTTCCTAAGGTCTAAAACAGATTGCTTAAACTTGAGCCCAAATCAACAAAATTCTCCCCAGGATTCCCCAAGCCCTCCGGGTGAGGGCCTGACAGCTGGACGTGAGCAGGACACAGGAAATGCTGTGTGTGCTACCTGGTGCACACCAAGGAATGTCTGCAGCCTTGGAGAACCAAGCAGGTACCTGTCTGGGTTTCCCATGGTCTCCAGGAGCTGGGAACTAGACTAAGTCACACCATGTTTCAGCTGCAGCAAAAGAAATAAACGGCAACGGTACAATTCCAACAACAAGCAGGTGGCACTTTTTTGACATCAAAGAGGTTATCCTGAAAACACAATTCATTGGCTAGAAGATAGGTAACACACCTTTCTCACAGGCAAAGAAGCCTTGAAGCTGTCAGTTCATCCAGGTCTTCTGATTCTCTTCTCTACAGTGGGCATGTGAGACCCCTTCGTAATATATATGAATGCATAAATGAGCAAAGAAACGGCCGAATAAATGACACTCCTGTCACTGTTTCAGAACCACTAGAGGACAAAATTAGAAACTGCAGCATGAACCCCAGGTCTTCTGCTTGTCAAAATGCTTCTCAGTTGCTTTTACTTCTGTATTAATCAGCCTCTGGCTGGTTCAAGATTTGTCCTCACAGAATGAGATTCTTTCCTTTGCTTTTTTTTTTTTAATATCAAATTAAGAATTCAAATCCTTTGTGATGTACCTCTCTGAAATCTATAATGATTTTTTTCTTCTCAAATACTATGTCACATTCAATTCTGATAGCTATAGGATACAGAGGATCTTTTCTCATTTTAAAAAAACTCATCAAAAAAATCATCAAAATACCTGAATATTTTAAGTATGACTGTGTGATGAAATGTCCTATATAAACCACTTAGATTCCCGACGCGCTATGGGGCCTGACACCAAAATCGAATATCCCGGTATACAGAAGTACCATATGTATCAGAACTAGCCCACCTGCTCCAGAATAAGCTCAGGTAGATGACCACAGCCCACCTCCCCCATCACTCTCCCTTCACACACACCATCACTCCCACCCCATACAAAATATTTCCCTCCACGCAACTTCCCGGATGGACACACAGGCATCTCCGCAAAATAGAAGCTAAAAACTTCTACCCTAAATATAATTCAATTATAAAGTCTAATTATAGATTTATATTCTTTCAGATACTTCAAAACAATAAAAACGATTGTTTATATTGCTGTAGGCTCAGATTCTGCCAGCATGTTGAGTATCACTGTCCTTAGAGTTACATACTCTCATTAACATAATTTTTCCCTAAGCAGGAACCAGTTGATTTCTCTATCATGAATTGTATTTCCAGCTGAGTCAATGCCTCTGTGGCATTAATGAGCTGGGACCTGTCACAGCTACAGTTTTCCTATCAACTTGCACTGCTTTTCCCAGCCATGTTTGTAAAAGTCCAGTTTTCCCAGGCCTCCTGCTTTGTGGATAGTGGGAAATGTTATAGTTATGCTTAGACAGAAGTTGATGAAAATTGTATGAGAAGTAGAAAAATGTATGTATGTATATACACACGTGTGTTTATTACTATATCTATAGCCCTCATCTGGTTGTAGGGGAAGCAGGTTTCTTTTTCCTCCAAAGAGATCCACATTATGTTACCAGGCTTTATCTAAATACAAATTTCAACACAACCTAGACCTTTTCCTTTTCATTTCCTTGCATTTCCTCCCTTGAATAATTTCTGAGCTCAACTCCTGATCTGCCACACAGTGGCTTCGTGACAGTGGACAGGTTACTTAACTTCTCAGAACCCCTCTTGAGAATGGAGGATATTAACATCATCTGATTCGGAAAGTTGCTATGGGGACGAGATAAGGGAACATCCATGTTAAGTTCTGGGTGCTTCTACTCACTTGTGTTAAATAACTTTCCACTCCTGCCTTTCTTCAGGAGTAAGGTCATTTGGGCCATTACATGAACACCCTCCCTTCAAAGCACAAGCTTGAAAAAACTCAGCTTTTCATCTCTCTGTCCATCAGTAAATGATACTCTAGACACACACAGAATGCACAAACACTTTTAATAACTGTGGTAGTGGCATCAAGGGAGTCACATAAAAGACATTATGTTTTCAAGTAAGGAGTTACTTTCCAAGTATTAACTTACCAGCTTTCCACACACCAAGTTCCCACAGCAGTCCAGAACATCTGAGACCCTGCTAGCCTCAAGTTTCCCCTAATGGGGCACTAACTGTTTTCAAAGAAATGCCCCTAGTGTGCAAGCTGTCTATGTAGAACACAAGTAGATTAAGTAATGGTAAAGTTAACCCATCATTCTGATGTCTACAACGTCATGCTTCAGAAGATTCCAGGAAGGACCTGGTTGGAACTAAACCTATTTAAAATCCAATAAAAATATTTAATATTTAAATTACAAGAGTATCAATCACTGAACACCTCCCTCAAAAAACAAACACAATTCTATCACTGCTCCCCACAACATTTACTTTTCCTGAAATGATTACATCTTTAATACACATGCACACACAAATAACCATCACACATGCGCACTCCACTCCTGCGATACAAAGTATTTTCTTGTGAAAGGCTCTTTAATTTTGTGTTTTCCTTCTTTATTTGCAACCTGGTTTAAGGACTTTAAAATGAGGTGTTTTAACAGCGCCACCTTGTGGCAATAAGCCATTTCAAATTCATCCACCCACTGTCTCTTCCCCCACATTTCTGTTTTGCGAGTGGTTTTTTTTCATTTGTATTCATTAATCATTCGTCAGCGTTGGTGTTACTGAAGAAGATAGGATTTCATCAAAACAAAGTAGGCCATTAAAAATACTAACAAAAAAGCAATAACATGAGCCAAACAGCAGAACCTGTACACTTAAGAATATGCCACTCTTCGGGGCAAGAAATGTAGCTACAAAATCAGTTATGAAGAAGGAGGGAGAGAGAGAAAGAGGAATCCCAAATGGGTTTTAAACCTGATTTAAAGCATTTTGGCTAGTTTTCTTCTTACATCCACCACATTTTCTACCCGTTGCCAGTCTGAGAGCCAAGCAGCTTAGAACAGCAAGCAAATGCTTCCCAGCCACAAACAATGGAATATTAAAGCCATTGATATTCTCCTCACAGCAGCTGGAGCCAAAGCCAGGTGCTAAAGGAATCAGTTGTTTATGAAGAAATAATCAAATATTCCTGCCTGCCTTCCTTCCTCCTCATTGCTGCTTCCTCTCACATAACTACCAGCATCCCTTTTCCCAAGGGCCAGAGTGCTACTTGGGGAAAATAATAATGTACGATTTTTTTTTCCCCCTAAAACACTTCAGCACTAAAAATTTAGACCTTCATTAAAGAGCTTTTATGCCCAGTAGCAGGTGTGGCCAGCTGGTCATCAAAACAGGTAATACGTGTTTTGTTTTGTTTTTTTAAGATTTTATTTATTTACTTGAGAAAGAGACAGACAGAGTTAGCGAGAAGAGAGCATGGGTGGGGAGGAGAGGGAGAAGCAGGCTCCCGCTGAGCAGGGAGCCCGATGTGGGGCTCCATGTACTTTTTTTAGTATTAAATCATTAAATCCATTGCAAACTTCATCCAGCCTCTGAAAGCCCTTGACTCTTTCAACTTTGAAACAGATCGTGATGTGGATCCACCTGATGAAAAGGAGTAGAGAGAAGACTTGAGAATGACGGCCAGAGAATACCCACTCATGAGTCTAACTAAGGGCACCCAGGCTGCAGAAGGAGCTTCCCTGAGCAGAGAAGCCCAAGGGGAAGGTCAGATATATGCACACATGTGCACACACAGGCACACACATGAACACATGTGCACACACACACATATGAACACTCACACACAGGGACAATCATCCAGTCCATTGGCATAATAGGGTTCAACCCCAGCTCCTTGCACTGACCTTCTATGGAAAGATGTTTGTCATAGATCTAGGGCCTCAGACCTGGGACCAGATCCCAGGGATGGAAGCATGGGGTAGGGGACTCAAAAGTCAAGTTGTCAAATTTGTGGAAGATAAAACTGAGAGAAGACAAATTGTGTCTCCTGGAGATTTTGGTTAACAGAAAGAAATCTTAGCATCGGCAGATGCCAAGCCAGGGTGAAATACTGGGGGGAGTCATGGACCTGACTGTGAGGAGGGAGAGATGACTAGAGCAGCCAGAGGAAGTTCTGAGTGGGCCATTGTAATCACCAAACTCAACGTATTATTCCATGAGTGCAGAGCCCTGGAGGCCTGCCAAAATCAGACATGCATCCTAGCTGACCTTTCCAGGTCTCAGTGACTCCCAACCAGACTGAAGACTGTGACTGAGGAATGAATTCCTTTTCCTTCCTGGTGACCCCACATTACTTTCCAGTAAGTTCTCCCACAATACAATTGTTCCTTTATCTGCACAGGAAGGGTATTTGTGATTCCTTCTGGAAACCGGAGCACTGTGGGTGCCAGGCTCGCTGTCTTGGCTGCTGGCTCAGAGTCTGACCATACACAGACCTGGAAGGAAGCCCAATCATGTGTGGGCTGTGATGCAACAGCCCAGCTCACCACCAGGCTAGGTGGTGGTTTTAACTCTCTAGAACCCAGTAGCCTTTTAGTGACCAACAAGTAGAAGTCACTGTAACTCCAAAGGTAACAGGGGTCAGCAAATCATAGCCCCCAGGCCAAATCAGGTCTGCTGCTGTGTTTATAAATAAAGCTTTATTGGAACACAGCCATGCTCATTCATTTTAGTATTCTCTATGGTTGCTTCCACACAAAAATGGCAGAGTTGAACAGCTGCAACAACAACCACTGGCCAGCAAAGCCTGCATTACACTATTAGGCCTTGACAGGGAAAGCCTGCCAACCACCACTTTAAAAGAAAGATCCTCAAAAGAAGGCAGTGTGGTGTACCACAGAGACCAGGAGAAGGGGACTCCAAAGGCTAGGTTATAGTCCTGGCTCTGTTGAAACTACCTGGGTCTCCAGCTCTGAGTAACCCTGAATGCCTCTGCTAAGCTGCAAAAGATACAACAATTCTGTAATTTATGCATTTGGTAATGCACAGGATTTCAGATGCCAATTTTACTGTACATTTTCCCCAAAATGTCATTTTTCTATATGTAATCCAAGGATTGTGATATTTAAAATCGTTACGTTGGAATCCATACCGTGTGCTTAAAAGGGAAACAGACATACACAGGCACACATACACACACACACCAGGCAAGCCATCCAGGCCAGGGATATAAGAATAGGGTTTCACATCCAAGCTCCTTAAACTGACCTTCTGTGGGAAAGGCATGTGTCTTTCAGGGCCTCACCACTTGCTCAGAGAAGGCTGCTGTGTCTGGGGCCTCACCATCTGTAAGGCTGTGATCAGAACATCACTATCAGTTACCACCTAAGGCACAGCTGTAGAATTAGGGAGAAGTGTTTTTACAAAACTGAACAACTGTCTGAGTCTGTCTCCTGACTAAAGGAATAAGAACCCCTAATTCACAGAACATTTCATACTTTATAGCACATTTATATAAAATTCAGTTGATGCCATCCTATTTATTTGTATTCCAAACCATCTGGCTACTTTATGAGACTTGCAAATAGTCTCCAAACATCTCTCAAGCTAAGAAAAACATAACATAGTGAAGGTGGTTTTAAATCAGGACTCTGGCTTAGTCTGGGCTTTCTTCAAAAGCAGAGCCTAAGACAAGATCATTTATTTTGGGAAGTAATTCCAAGGTACAGGAGTAAAGGACTAGGCAGACTGAAACAGGGAGGGGAGGGGAAGCCAATCCAAGGACCCCTTATTGAAACAGTCACTGCTATGGGCAATTGTGACTCCACCCCTCTGGGATGCTTTGAATTGCCTTGTAGAATGAGCCCCCAATGTCTTTCTGAGGAATACGGGGAATTGGTAGTGTTCATCCAGCAATTACCACCATTGCCACATAGGATTTAGTTCACTCCCATTTCCAGAGTGAGCACAGAGCAGAATGAGTGGCCTGGCCTCTGCAAGCAGAAGCACTGGAAAAGCCCCAGGTCAAGAAGCAAGAGTTATGTGGTGCAGGTGAGGCAAGGAGCTGATGAGTCACAACTGCACATAGTTGTCATAGCAACAGCCAGAATCAAAAGGTAGGCTGGGATGCCTGGGTGGTGCAGTTGGTTAAGCATCAGACTCTTGGTTTCGGCTCAGATCATGATCTCAGGGTCATGAAATCAAGCCCCACATTGGGCTTCACACTCAGCATGGAGTCTGCTTAAGACTCTCTCCTTCTCCCTCTGCCCCTCCCCACCCTGCACTCACTCTCTCTCTCTCTCAAAAAAAAAAAAAAGAAAAGGTAGGCTAAGGGGAGAGAGGCAAGATGGTGGAAGAGTAGGGGACCTCATTTCATCCCTTGAATTCAGCTAGATATCTATCAAATCATTCTGAACACCTGTGAATTCAACCTGAGATGTAAGAAAAGAATCGCTGGAATTCTACGAAGACAGAAGCAACCACTTTTTGCAAGGTAGGAGGTGTGGAGAAGTGAATCTGATGGGGTGTATCAGAAGATAAACAGCAGGGGAGGGAGCCTCTGGAAGCCAGCTACCAGAAAGTGATAGAGCCCTGGAACTTTTAGAAGTCTGCTCCAGTGAGAGACGTCCCTGCCTCAAAGGTGCTCAGGAGGTAAACTAGGGCGGAATCCTAGGTGGGACATTGTGGTCTCAGGATCCCTAGGGACACAGAGAGAACGGGGGATGCCTGAGCCAACAGAGTTCCCAAGCCTCGGAGCAGGGAAGCCGCTGAAACAGCAAGTCCAGGAGTGGGCTTTCAGCTTGGTGCTGCCAGAAACCTCAAACCACGACATAATCAGGTGACCACTCTCCCTGTGGGGGCCCTTCAAAGGACAGAAATGTGGAGACCCTCCTCTCTCCCCCAGCAGGGAGCAACTATATGCCAACAAACTAAGCAATCTGGAAGAAATGGATGCATTCCTAGAGATGTATAAACTACCAAAACTGAAACAGGAATAAATAGAAAACCTGAACAGACCCATAACCACCAAGGAAATTGAAGCAACAATCAAAAATCTCCCAACAAACAAGAGTCAGGGCTGGATAGCTTCCCAGGGGAATTCCATCAAACATTTAAAGAAGTGCTAATACCTATTCTTCTGAAGCTGTTTCAAAAATAGAAATGGAAGGAAAACTCCAAACTCATTCTATGAGGCCAGCATTACCTGATCCCAAACCCAGACAAAGATCCCACCAAAAAGGAGAATTACAGACCAATAACCCTGACAAACATGGGTGCCAAAATTCTCACCAAGATACTAGCCAATAAGATCCAACAGTACATTAAAAGGATTATTCACCACAACCAGGTGGGATTCATTCCTAGGCTGCAAGGGTGGTTCAACATCCACAAACCAATCAACATGATATATCACATTAACAAGAGAAAGGACAAGAACCATATGATCCTCTCAATTGATGCAGAAAAAGCATTTGACAAAGTATAGCATCCTTTCTTGATTCAAACTCTCCACAGTGTAGGGATAGAGGGAACATACCTAGATATCATAAAAGCTATATATGAAAAGCCCAAAGCGAGTATCATTCTCAATGGGGAAAAACTGAGAGCTTCTCCCCAAGATCAGGAACAGGACAGGGAAGCCCACTCTCACCATAATTGTTCAATATAGTACTAGAAGTCCTAGCTTTATCAATCAGACAACAAAAAGAAATAAAAGGCATTCAAATTGGCAAAGAAGAAGTCAAACTCTCTCTCTTTGCAGATGACATGATACTCTATGTGGAAAACCCAAAAGACTCCACCCCAAAATTGCTAGAACTCATACAGGAATTCAGCAAAGTGGCAGGATATAAAATCAATGCACAGAAATCAGCTGCATTCCTAAGAAAGAGAAATTAAGGAGTTGATCCCATTTACAGTTGCACCCCAAAACATAAGATACCTAGGAATAAACCTAACCAAAGAGGCAAAGGATCTGTACTCAGAAAACTATAAAACGCTCATGAAAGAAATTGAGGAAGACACAAAGAAATGGAAAAACATGCCATGCTCATGGATTGGAAGAACAAATATTGTTAAAATGTCTATGCTACCTAGAGCAATCTACACATTCAATGCAATCCCTATCAAAATACCATCAACTTTTTTCAGAGATGGAACAAATAATCCGAAAATGTGTATGGAACAAGAAAAGACCCTGAATAGCCAAAGGAATGTTGAAAAAGAAAACCAAAGCTGGTGGCATCACAATTCCAGACTTCAAGCTCTATTACAAAGCTGTCATCATCAAGACAGTATGGTACTGGCACAAAGACAGACACATAGATCCATGGAACAGAATAGAGAGCCCAGAAATGGACCCTCAACTCTCTGGTCAACTAATCTGCCACAAAGCAGGAAAGAATGTCCAATGGAAAAAAGACAGTCTCTTCAACAAATGGTGTTGGGAGAATTGGACAGCCACATGCAGAAGAATGAAACTGGACTATTTCCTTATACCACACACAAAAACAGACTCAAAATGGTTGAAAGACCTAAATGTGAGACAGGAATCCATCAAAATCCTAGAGGAGAACACAGGCAGCAACCTCTTTGGCCTCAGCCGCAGCAACTTCTTCCTAGAAACATCGCCAAAGGCAAGGGAAGCAAAGGCAAAAATGAACTATTGGGACTTCATCGAGATAAAAAGCTTTTGCAAAGCGAACAGTCAATAAAATAAAAGGACAACCAACAGAATAGGAGAAGATATTTGCAAATGTCTTATCAGATAAAGAGCTAGTATCCAAAATCTATAAAGTACCTATCAAACTCAACACCCACCCAAACAACAAATAATCCAGTCAAGAAATGGGTGGACGACATGAACAGACATCTCTCCAAAGAAGACACACAAATGGCCAACAGACACATGAAAAACTGCTAAACATCACTCAGCATCAGGAGGGAAATACAAATCAAAACCACAATGAGAAACCACCTCACACCAGTCAGAACGGCTAAAATTAATAAGTCAGGAAACAACAGATGCTGGCGAGGATGTGGAGAAAGGGGAACCCTCTTACACTGCTGGTGGGAATGCAAGCTGGTGCAGCCACTCTGGAAAACAGTATTTTTTTTTTTTTTAAGATTTTATTTATTTATTAGTCAGAGAGAGAGAGCGCGTGAGCGAACACAAGCAGGGGGAACAGCAGGCTCCCTGCTGAGCAAGGAGTCCGATGCGGGACCCAATCCCAGGACCCTGGGATCATGACCTGGGCCGAAGGCAGACGCTTAACCAACTGAGCCACCCAGGCGTCCCTGGAAAACAGTATTTTTAATTCAAGAAGTTAAAAATAGAGCTACCCTACGACCCAGCAATTGCACTACTAGGTATTTACCCCAAAGATACAAATGTAGTGATTCAAAGGGGACCTGCACCCTAATGTGTATAGCAGCAATGTCCACAATAGCCAAACTATGGAAAGAGCCTAGATGTCCTTTGAATAGATGGATGGATAAAGAAGATGTGGTATATATATAAAATGGAATATTACTCAGCCATCATAAAGGATGAATACTTACCATTTACATCGACATGGATGGAACTGGAGGGTATTATGCTGAGCGAAATAAGTCAGTCAGAGAAAGACAATTATCATATGGTTTCACTCATATGTGGAATACAAGAAACAGTGAAGATCATAGGGAAAGGGAGGGAAAACTGAATGGGAAGAAATGAGAAAGGGAGACAAACCACGAGAGACTCTAAACTATAGGAAACAAACTGAGGGTTGCTGGAGGGGAGATGGGGGGATGGAGTAAGCAGGTGATAGGCATTAAGGAGGGCACATGATGTGATGAGCACTGGGTGTTATATGCAACTGATAAATTACTGAACTCTATAGACATCTGAAACTAATGATGAGTATACTATATATTGGCTAACTGAATTTAAATAAGAGAATGAAAATTAAAAAATAAAAATTATAAAAGGTAGGCTAAGAGGATATAAGAGCACAAGAAGTCACCATACAGTATGTAATGCTTAAATTTTACCACCCCATCCTCTTAACACACCATCAATTAAGTTAGCATGATCACAATATTCCTTTATGCAAAATCAGAAGAGCATCTGCCTCACGCTAGACACCTGAAATAAGAGATGAAGACAGTGACCTTGTGTTCAAGGGGAATTCCATTTTAAAGGAGGATACAACTCTGAAAATAAGTTATTTTAATGCATTCAGATCAATACCACCAGTTAATATGCAAATACAGATAGCTCTTCCAACCTCTACTGGATGGGGAGGAATGAATGGATGTCAATACAAGGGAAGTCTTCTTGGGGATTAAGGAGTACATTTATGATGAGCACTGGGTGAGGTATGGAATTGTTGAATCACTATATTGTACACTAAACTAATATGTTTAGTACTAATATATTAGTACATTGAAATTAATATAACACTATAGTGGAATTAAAATGAAATTTTTTTTAAAAGGGAAGTCTTCAGAAAGAGAGTAATGCCTAAGAGATTTCAAAGGACCAAGAGTAGTTTTTCAGGAAGTAGAACGGAATGAGAGAATGAATCATCTACGCAGAGTCATGGTAGTTAAAGTGAGAATGAGTGCAGGAAAATACAAGGACTTTAGAAAGGATGACATCTAGGTAACATGTGGGGAAAGGGTCAGCCATAAAGAGGCAGCAGGGCCCAGACCATGAAACCCCGGGCCCCATCTTAGGCACCTTGAACTCCATTCTCCTGACAAGAGAGGGAACATGTTAAGATTGTGAAAAAGGAATGGAGTTATTCAGTTTGTTTTTAAGGAGAAAGGTAACTCCAATAACATCATGGAAGGGAGTTTATATCATCTGAAAGGAATTTCAGCAGTAAATTAAACTCTGTGTATCTTGATGATCCCAAGATTAAAATAATTCAGGTCCGTCAAACATGTCAATTCATAGAACACACAATAACTTATTTTTCTATAAATGTTCAGGACATTATGGCTAAATTTAACACAAGACTGAATGAAAACCACTGTAAGCCTTCATCAAAGCAGAGACGTTTGTGAGAGTGTAGGTCTGTTATTTATTATTTAATGCTCACAGCACGGTAACGCAGGCCTAGAAATAATTTAAACCACTGGTCATTTCCCTGGCCCTTAGCTTCTGCAAAGCAACATGACTATTCAGGAAGACTAATGCCAGGACTCAGTCCAGAAATATATGTTTTTCCCACCCTGTTGACAAGAAAATCAGTCACCATAAACGATGGGCATCTGATAAACAAAGTTGACTTCCTCAACATAAATTCAGCAAAACAGCAGAGTAATTCTAATGTTCCTTCTATGAATCTGTGTGCCAAATACAAGAGGCAGAGACATATCAATGAAGAAGACAAAGACAGAAAATTGAACATGAAGGGATAGACTCAGAGACAAGAGAAAAAAACTTAAAAGGACCAAAGAACTTGCTGTACCTCAGTTTCCACATTGCCTAGAATGAGCAAGTACTCCGCTTCTCCCTTCACCAAACTGTGACAATAAGTGATGTTGATGTTGAGTGGCTAGAAATAGGACAATTCTAAAGAGGTATCCAGAGACCATCAGCTTATGTTGAAGCCCCTCCCCTTCCTTTAGTCAAGACCTTCATTCATTTCGGAGCCATGGCCCAAGCCAGCAGTCTGGTAAGACTTATAGACCCTTTCCTATTTCTAGTTTCTAATGTATTTGAAAGCATCAAATTATATTGAAATGCAATTACCAAATTTTAAGAACAAATTTTGTGACAGACTAATACATATGTTTCTCTATCAGTGCATTAAATATCAAGATCTAATGGTGACTCTGATAACTAGCATAATTTCAATGTAGTGAGGAGCATGAATTACATTTTGAAATATCTGCAACACTGTGAGGCGATATGAAGTATCAGTAATTTCTACCGGTGACAAACTCTTATGTGCTGTTAATATTGTTTTGGTCAATTGCCTAGTAATAATTGATGCGTACGCTAAAGTTACATTGGAGGCTGATAAAACTGAAGATGTAATTCACGAATCCCCAGTGAAGTCTGCTAGCCACACTTCTGAAGGTGTGGCCTCTGTGTTTCAATCCTTTTCCTGGAAAAAAGCAACTTCAATTTCAAAGAAGGCCTCAGACCTCCATATGCTAGAAGTTGTAATTTTTTAAACAAATGATTGAAAACAGGTATAATAACCAACTAAAAGCTACCACAACTTTACTTAGAAATATTTGCATTTGATAAATCGCAACCCCATCTTCACATATTAGATCTAGAACAGCACCCATATACCCGTATGTACAAGACCGTGTTTTCAGGCCACAGACAATGCATTAAGCACACAAGAATTTAGAGAGCTATGTTTTAACACAACTGACATCTGTTTTTTAAAAAGATATTTTTTAAAGATTTTATTTATTTATTTGAGAAAGAGAAAGAGAGAGAGCACAAGCAGGGGGGAGGGGCAGAAGCCTAGGGAGAAGCAGGCTCCCCACTGAGCAGGGAGCCCTATGCAGGGCTCCATCCCAGAACCCTGGGATCATGACCTGAGCTGAAGGCAGATGCTTAACCGACTGAGCCACCCAGGCACCCCTTAACACAACTGACATCTGTTTTGGAAAAAATCATATAATCTCAAGGATAAGGTATAGACTTTGGCTTCTTTCTACAACCGTGAACAAATGAACTCAGTTTTCTCATCTGTAAGATGGGTGTTAGAGTTATAATGACTTCATAAGATTACTGTGAAAAGTGAAATGAGCTAAAGTTTTTTTCTACACAGTCGGTTGTAAATCATTAAGACATAAAATCCATTAGCATGTCACAATCAGCATTTTTAAAAATGAAGTAGAATAAAACGGGAAAGAGTAAAGCGTATCACATATGGTAAAAGTAAGTGTTTTATGAAACTTTTATTCCAAATATATAGGTCTAACCTAGTCCTGCTGTACAACATCACTTTTTTAACAATGAATCATAAAATTATTTTTTTAAATATTGAAATATAACACACAAAGCATATAGTGGAAGGCACGGCACTCAGCAAACTACTGCTAGTGATAACAGTAAATCACTCGTGCCCGAGGTCCAGAGTCACAAATTGGGAGCCACTCCTCTCAAGAGGCTGCTTTAAGACCTGGCTTGCTAGGAATGTGCGAGACCAACAATTGGTTGGTCTTCAGAGGGATCAGACAAGCCTTGCCAAGAAGAGAAAATAAAAATGGGACTCTAGAAAAACAAGATAGAATTTTATTTAGCTTACTTCGAAAGATCACTTGAGTGATAACTAATCATGTGACCTCACACAAGTTATTTAATTTCTCTGGACCTCAGCTTTCTAAAAATTAGGGTAACAGTGTAGTTATCTCATAAGGTTGTCTTGAGTTAAATGTAAACAGTAAACAGTAAATATAAATGTTACATAAACAGTAACAATAAATGTTAGCTGTCATTACAGTTGCTAGTATTATTATTATTACAGTACTGAGAACAGACAAAACTACAATTTGCAACCACTTTTCTACTCCCCCTCAGCTTGAAATGATTTTTATCTTTTATTGTTATTCCTCCAGCAAACAAAAGACTTGTTTAAACCAAATACAAGGCTGTGAACAACTTCATCTTTAGGAAGTCCTTTATATATTACCACCTACGTTCCTCTTTTCTCTGAGATCTAAGTTATTTTTCCAGAGTTATTTTTTATTTTTGTCTTGTGTGGCTGACAGAGGGGGTGTGTGTATAAATGTCCACATTCCTAAGCATATGTTGAAATTTTATCAGAAGAGCCAAGGTGCTATTCCCAGTTTTCTGGATGCACTACTTCTTGCTTTCACATGGAAAATACCATATGGAATTCATGTGACCCGTGCAAAGGGCAGTTGAGCTTCTCTAATATTCACAGACATATTGGCCCCTGGATTAAATTTGGGATTTAATATGTCAGAGACCAATAACCTGACAGAGCCTGGTAAGTGCCTGCCCGGAAACAGACTTTCTAGATGACCACTGAGTTTCTAAATCACTTCACCCTTTTGTCAAGCCACAAAGCAGGTAAACGGTAGAATAATTCAGAACCTCAGACATCAGAGAAAAGCATGCACTCCAGAGAGGAATTAGCCTCTCCGAGGCTGCATTTCTTCTTTGCCCTCCCCTTGCCTAGAAGTGTCTTTTAAAATTGTGAGGCACGCACCATCCCTCCACTCACAGCCCTGTTCTTTTTGGGCTCGCCAGCCAAATAAGGTTTGGAACACCACCCACATGACATCCCATCCAAACCCCTATGCTCTGTGTCTCCTGTAAGTCTCCAGAGGTAAACATTTCTGATCCAAAGTAAATAAATCGCCTTTGGGGCTAGGCAGAATCTCATGAGAATAAGTAACTGCAACCAAAAGCAGAGCCAAGAAAAATGGACAACAGCAGAAAGGGTTTTTCCCAACTTTTCAATATGAAAATTATCTAAAATGAAAGTTGACAGACTAGTACAACCAGTATCTATATATCCACCACACAGATGCAACACCTGTTTCTATTTTGGCATTTCTATGTATGTATGTATCCACTCGATCTGTGTGTGTGGGTGTATGCATTTGTGTGTGTTTTGAATCATTTGAAAGTTCCTGATATCATGATAATTCACCCCTAAATATTTCAGCATGCCTCTTCTCAGATTGACATTCTCCTATATATTCTCCTATTAACAGAATAATAACACCTAAGCAAATTAAGAGTAATTCCATAATATTTAATATTAGCCCACATTCCAATCTCCATTCTCATCCTAAGAATTAAAGCACTGTGTTTGATTGCTATAGCTCTTTAGGCTCTTTTAATACAGAGCAATCCTCCCTCTTATTTCAATGACCATGGCTTTTGCATGTGTCTAGCCTCTGTCTAGCAGGGACAGCAAACCGAACTTTCCATCACACTCAGACTGGAGGACAAAAGTCCCAGCCCCATCCCCCCACCGCACTTCACCCTTAGTCACTTGGCCACACTGGCCTCTGTGCTGCTCCCAAAATGCTAACAACATGCCCAGCTTGACCCCTGGCTCCTGATTCTTCCCTTCTTGGAATGCTTTTCTCCCCCATATCCCGATGGGTGCCTTCCAACCTCCTGCAGGTCTTTGCTCAATAAAACCTATCTTGAACATCTTAATTACAACTGTAAACGGCCTTCCCCACCTTATTTTTTCTTCACAGCGTATTTCACCATCTAACTTTCCAGGCATTGTGTTTCTTTTGCTGATCGTTTATCTCAGCACCTGGAACATATCCTCCTCCAAGACAGGGTCTTTGTGTGATACGCTCATTGCTGCATCCCTGCTCCTATATAAGGATTGGGCTCTACTCAATCAACAAGTATTTATTAAGACCCACTGCTGTGCTCCAGACACTGGCAGAGCAGGAGGACCTGCTCAAAGCTGGCCCAGGCTGGCTCTCCAGTCCCCGATGTCCCAGAGCAGTGGTGAACCCACTGCCCAGCATTCAGAATGGCTCTCAGAAGTCAGGTGAGACCCTGGGGCAACGCACATCAATTCTTGAGCCCTGGCATTTGCTTGGAGGTAGGACTAACCCTGTATCTCACTCCTGTTGTCCCACTGTTCCCCACATGAATCCCATGGCTGCCTGTGCAAGTCTCTGAAAATTCACCTGGGCCTAACAACTCCTCAACGTGTTCCAGTCAGAGCACCCACAGCAAACTTGCCCATACCCGCCCCCAAAGGACCACTTCACTGGTTCCAGTCACCCACCGTCCCACTTGTCTTGCTTGAGGCCATTGCAATGATCTAAGACACACACATGGCCAAATCATTACCTCAGCTCAAAATACTTCACTGGCATTCTTCCTTGTCCAGGATTAAATGTAAGCACCCAGCCTGATATGCACACAAGACCCTTCTTATTCCCACTACCACCTCCCCCACCCCCATCTCCTGTCACGCCCCACCTCACATTTGACACAATTAAGTTACTTTTTAGTAGTTTCTGGAATATCCATGCTCCTCCCACCATGTACTTATTTATCTTTGTGCCCAGCATGCCCACCCATCACCTCCCGTTTTTGTCCTGGCAAACTACTCTGCCTTGAAGTTTCAACTCAAACGCTACCTACTCTGAGAACCTTTTCTAACTCTGTAGGTGAACTTGAACACTCTTCTATTTATACTCACACGGGGCATTTTGCCTAAAAAGAAAAATCACTTTAACAGCGGCACCCTCCCATTACTAGTGTCTCTGCCTGCCAGCCAGATCTCACTGCAGGCCTGGAACACATGCCCTATGAAGGGGCTTGGGCCTTTGCATCTTCCTATCCAGAGAGTCTTTGGCAAAATACTAGGCACTTAATAAGTCTGTACGACTTGGTCTAAGGAGCTATTTTGCCCTGGGCAGAGCTGTGCGTTTAGGGTCTTAAGGATCAGAGTCAGTGACCCTGATCTTCCCTATTCTGATTTTATGGCTCAGGCCTAGAGTTAATGGTAAATGTCCTCATTGTTTCGGTTTACTGAAACATTATGTAAACCCAGCATCAGGCGGCTGTTTGACTGGCGACAAACAATTCTGCATTCCAGAGCATGCTGACCCTGTGGCCAGTTTGTTTTGTTTGCTTTTCACTAACAAAGAGGCTCTCATTTAAAGTTCTGAAAGTTAAACCACACTCTATGTTCCATCTTGCCCTCCCTCATAAAAATGTGAGAGTGTGTGTGCGTGTGTGTGCGTGTGTGTGTGTGTGTGTGTGTGTGTGTGAAAGAGAGCCAGACACAGAGACAGAGCCGTGAAATCAGCGTGGCAGCCAGGCTTCAAGCTCTTATGCCCTGACCCAAAAGGACGGTATAAAGCACATGGGATGAGGCATCAAGTCCAAAGGTGCTGTGGTGGGTGGTCACTAGACTTAGCAGACCACCTACTTCCAAAGTATTAACAAATACGGACCACATGCTCACCAGTTCTCCACTCCATTTTATTTCCCTCTTAGAGTCATTACCTTCTTCACCTGCCTGAGTCCACACAATTATTTGTGCCTAACATTCTGGTCATGGTTAATACTCAATGAATGGCAGTGTTAGGATTTCTCTAAGGAGTTGAGACTAATTTTCCACAACCTAAGAATCTTCTATATGGCGAATATGCTTCTGTCATTTCCATCTACAACATATTCACATGGCTACAGTATCACTTGATGTTATTATGTATAAATTTGTAACCATTAGCCTACCCCATAGAAGAATGGGTATCCATGGTTCCGTGCAGTGGGAGTACACAAGGACTCAAAGGCTGCTCGCATACTCATGCTTAGACTTTACAGACTTCAGGCTAAAGGTGAGTAAGCATTTCCGGCAGGGTCTTGAGACTCCTTCCCCTGGCTGTTAGCATTGTTTTACTTTGTCTGGTTTGAACCAAAGCCAGCTGAATCTCCTCCAAGTTCCAGTTTTGGTCAGATCTCGGGAGACAGCCTGTCTGGTTGTTTAAAAACAAGTATCTACTTGCACATCCACCCCAACCTGATATGGCAGATCACTGATGCCTTGTGACCGCACCTGTGTCCCCATTTGTGGTGGAGGGAGAGGTAAGGACATTAAGTGCTGGGATCTCCACAGCTGAGGTTACCAAAGTACAAACAAGAGGTCCTGCGAGCAGACAGTGAGGCTACAGAGCCCGTTACGCTCTTACACAACCAGTCTCTGCCGCCAGGCACTCATGCTGTCTTCTCCTTTCCCCTGTTTACTCATGAATGTCTCCTTTCATGGCCTCAAAGCACGTCTGATTGTCTGCCACTAACCAGTGAGCCTACAGTGGGCCTACCCCTGATCAGTTTCCTGAAAAGACAGGAGAGCACAAGAAGAGGGGAGTCTTCACTCCCAAGGAGTTTATAATACAGAGGTGGAGACAAAAAATACACCGACATGAAAAATGGAATAGAGATATGGGATTATTGTATTGTGTACACAAAGGGGCCTTTTGCTCACTAGGTTTTACTGCAGTGAGTGAGATCATCCTCAGAATGGCATGTAAGACCTGTCCATCAAGGGGGCAGAGGCGGGGGGGGATTGGATTCAGCACTTGAAATAATCTACTTTCAAAACATTTAACATTTTGGAATTCAATTATAGTGACTTCAAATATTTTTCATTGAATTACAATTTGACTTTTAATTTAGTGAAAAACCCCTCATCAAATTTACCATTTAAAAATTTTGTTTAAATGTTTAAGAATATGTATATTTTATTAACAAAAGCTTTTCTCCTCTCAATCTGTGCCAACCTCCCTAAGTCTGCCCATCTATCTATCTATTTACCGGTGTTTCTCTTCTACCAGGAAATGCAGAGCAAATTCTAAGACTAATCTCCAAACACTAATATAACAGGGGCATATGGTAATTAATATTATAAACAACTCAGTAAAGAGGCAGGTAGGTGTGGTAGAAAGAGCTTGGGTATCAGAGAAAGGAGGCTTTAATTTGAACGTGCCCCTTTCTCATTATGTGAACTTGGAAAAGAATAATAATCCTTATCTCATTAGTTTTTTTTTCTTTTACCTCGTAAGTTTAATAGGAAAAATATTAATGTACATAAAAGATCTAGCACAGTGTTACATATGTTATTTTAAGCTGCCTTGTACATTTTGAGAATTAGATAGAAATCATTAAAAACCCATATAACTCCTGTTTTTAAAAGTTAGTGTTTTCAAAAACACAAGAAACAACAAGTGCTGGTGAAGATGAGGAGAAAAAAAAAAAAACCTACTGCACTGTTGGTGGAAATGCAAAATGGTGCAGCCACTGTGGAAAACAGAATGGAGATTCCTCAAAAAGTGAAAAATTGAAATATCATATGACCCAGTAATTCCACAACTAGGTATTAATCCAAAGAATTAAAAAACACTAATTCACTGAGAGATGAATGGATAAAGAAGATGTGGTATATATACACAATGGAATAGTACTCAGCCATAAAAAAAAATGAAATCTTATGATTGGCAACAACATGAATAGATCTAGAGGGTATAACACTAAGTGAAATAAGTCAGTCAGAAAAAGACAAATACCGTATGATTTCACTCAAATGTGGAATTTGAGGAACAAAATAAAGAAAAAAAGAGAGACAAACCAAAAACCAGACTCTTAACTATAGAGAACAAACTGGTGGGGGGATGGGGAAATAGGTGAAGAGGATTAAGACTACACTTACCCTGATGAGCACTGAGTAACATACAGAATTGCTGAACCACTAGGTTGTACATCTGAAACTAATATAACACTGTATGTTTACTGGAATTAACATTTTTTAAAAGTGAGTAAGTGCTTATTAATAACTGTACTATCTTTAAGGATGAAATTGTGCTCTCAGGCCTCCCCCAGAGACTTGTGATAACCAGAACACCTGCAATGAAACAGGTTCATCAAAGTTGGGTATGGTTTACTGAGTAATAGCTTTGAAGAGGAATTTGTGTTTGATGGAGGTTTAAATTAGGAGGATTATGTTCTGACAGAAAATGGAGAGGACATGAGGAGCAAATGAGTGAGATTGGAAGGACAGAAAAAAGCTGGAGACAAGGGAAATCAAATCTATCAACTCAAACAGAAACCCTCGAGTCCCTGTGAAGAGACAGCATGGTAGTGTGGAAAGCTCACAGGCTTGGCAATCAGCTGCCTCCAAATTCCTGGTCACCCACTGGTAGTTGTGTGGCCCTAGGCAAGGCACGTAACCTTTCTGAACTTCTACATCTTCACAGCAAAATCCCTGAGTAATACCTATCTAGCATGAAATATTATGATCTGTGTAAAGTGCATGACACAATACCTTGTCCACAGGGATGTTTAATAAATGCCCTATTATTACCTCTTAGTTATCATTCGCTATTGTAATCCCCTGGCACCAGTGTGAAGCAGATCCCTAAGAAACTAAAACTAGCCAACTGTCCAGCCAAAACAGGAGCAGATACTGAGCTAGAAAACAGACCACTTGAGAAGAAAAAAAAAATCTTTTTGTAGCCATAGCAAGATCAACCAAGAAAAAAAAGGATAATATTGGAGTATTATAGGAAAACGTTTTGATATACCCACAAGGAATAAGTTTTGGGGGACTTGGTAGCTAAGTATCAGGAAACCAGAGTTCACTAGCTACATCTTATGACCCTTGGTAAGTGCAGGCATGTTCCAAAGCAGAAGTGCCCAGAGGAACCAGAGAGAAAGAAAGCCAGGCTACCAAATTAAAATTAGAGACATCCAATGAAAAAATTCATAATTTATGTACCTGATATAATAGCAGCAGATGACACCCTTTCTGTGGAGGAGATTAATATGCTGACTTGAGAGGTGGGATTCTGGCCACTGGAAAGGGGCAACCAGGTGGAGCCAGCGAGGTTCTCCTTCTCCCAGAGTTCCTCCATGATGGCCCATGGCACAACATGGTCAGCAGCAGAAGGACGGTGCTCAGAGACTGACTTAAAGACCAGGAAAAGAGGTAAAATGGCAACAACTGGGACCCACAACATTCCTTAAGAATTTCTCCGCAAAAGTTTCACTTCCTGCAGGGCCTGAAGAGTGGGATCATTTCTGGAAAGACACCCCATTCCTGGGTCCTGGGTGCCGGATCCTGGACAGCAGCAGCATTCTACAACACACAGGAAGACAACAGAGTGGAAACCATCAGCTCCGGAATCATTTAAAGCACTAACACCATATCCTAAATCCTGCAAAATAAGAATAAATATATTGTATGCACTGATAATACAAGGCCTCCCTGTGTTCTCTGAACAGTTCTACTGTATTCAGCCTACAAATGTATATTCTAGCTATAAGGAGTTTTAAACACGTAACTGACAATAATTACCTCCTTGGAATTCAGGGGAGTTTTTTGAGGCAGTGCTACAAACGGCCTAGCTCTCCTAACACAAACCAAACAAACACGAACTCCGACCCAAGAACTTCATACAGCTGCCTTCTGATTCTGGTCACATATGTTAAATTAAACAAGGAAGCCATTAGACTGAGGTGGCTTTAATGCCTTGGTAGCCTAGTGAACAAACCAAAACCTAAGCCTGTAAATGCCTCAAGGTTAAGAAACTGAAACCCAAGGACAAGCCATCACAAACAGCTAACTAGGCTTCCCAAGCAAGGCAACCACTTAGGCTACAGCCAAATTGAATCATTCCTTTGCTTGCTTCCCCGTCTTCTCTTTGAACGTCTCTCCTCTGGCTCCTAACTACTCTAGTGTGTCTCTGCCCAATTAGAACCCCTGTTTACTCAAGTAAACATTTTAATATGCCTCATTTTATCTTTTAACACATTCAAACTCAGTCCTGAATACCATTCTAGCTTAAGGTCATGTCCTCTGACATTTAAAAAGGGAAATATTTGAGAGATCATCTGGCCCACCCCACCCCACTCTCACCCTGTGACCATTTAAAATAAGGGACCCAAGACTCAGGGAGGCTGAGGGATGTCCAAGATCATAATGATGCTAATGTTGATCCTTCCTTCTGTGAATGCTGACCAAATGATTTTAATGAAACTTAACAATATCCACATAGATCACTCCTCCCAGCACGTATGAGTGACCAATGCTACTCAGTTATGATTGATAGAAAAAGTGAAATGACAGTTAAGTGATGTGTCATGCCCTCTCACGTGACAAATCTATTCTGTGGAAGGCTGCCACAAACAATGTGAATGTTCATATCAGACCAGGGAAAATTTAGAAACAGGAAGTGTGTCCAGTTACATGAAGCTTATAGTGATAGCCCTCCAAGTAATTCATAGAGAAGCATTTTTAAATTATCATTTTTATAGGACTGTATTTTTAAAATTGCTTTAAAAATATTTCACCAAAATGATTATTTCACAAAATGTCTAGAAGTCTGAAATCTGAGTAGAGCTTCTTCTATTTCCTCTCCTCCCCCTCCCACTCTAAGCCACCACCATCAGTCCACACTCCACTCTGGCTCCAGCACGAGCCTGCAAAATCCACCATTTTGATGCTCACCCTGTTGGCCTCTGGACAAAATTATTCTGGTCTGTCCTTATATCCTTCTGCCACAAACCAGCAATTTGGCTGTAGCATAAGTGGTTGCCTTGCTTGGGAAGCCTAGCAAGTCCCTCTCTGAAGCTTACTGGTCCTTTTGTTTGCCTTGAAAAGACCTACTTTCTCATCCTCGATATGCCAACAGCAAATGGATTCCACGTTGCAACCTAAACCCTACTCAAATCCGTACAAAGGAGTGGGCCATCCAAGCACCTACAAGCATCAATTTATTAAAAGGATGCACAAATCCAACATAGGAATAAATAGGCCAGTGTGCTGCCAGTGAACTCAGCTTTCCATATAAAATTCTTCACACACTGGCCAAATGTAAGCCCACTCCTGGCTCCCATCAACGTGTATATTTAAGATCATCCCACATAGTATCACTTTTTCCGTACAATGCACCTCAGTGAGTTGGATGTTTCACCCACAGACTGTACGATCTTGAGATGGGCTGAAAGAATAGCAACAGTGGGCAATAAGGGGCCACTGAAATGCAGAAACTATAGGATTCAGGGTATAGTATTATCAGTAACAAGTGAGTCACATTATTATCTCAATTTGAAGCACTCACCTAAGAATTCTACGAAGTTGTCTGGTTCAGAAAAAAAAAAAAAATCTCAAAAAAAAAAGTGAGAGAGAGTAGGAACTATAGGAAAACGAGAAATGTTTTGTTACCACGGAAGTCAGGAAAAAACTTTTAAATACATTTTGAAAAAAATTTACTACTATTCATGTAGTTTTTCCTATACTTAATAAATGAGAGTACCTACCACTACAAAAAAATATGTGAGGTGAAAGGCAATTTCAACTAAGTCTAAATGTTATACTATATCAGGGTATGCAATAAACTCTAATTTTTAAATATAAACATAGTTCTGCAATTTTTAAAAGAAAAAACCAGCTTCTCCTTGCTATGACGAAATGACTGTTAAACAAATACTTGAAAAATATCCACTTGAGGGGCACCTGGCAGGCTCAGTTGGTACAGCATGCGACTCTTGATCTCAGGGTTGTGAGTTCAAGTCCCAGGCTGGATGTAGAAATTACTTAAAAATTAAAAATAAAAAACTATTTTTTTTAAAGATTTTATTTATTTGAGAGAGCATGAGCGGGGAGAAGGGGCAGAGGGAGAGGGAGAAGCAGGCTCCCTGCTGAGCAGGGAGCCCAATGTGGGTCTCAATCCTAGGACCCCGAGATCATGACCTCAGCCAAAGGCAGATGCTTAACGAACTGAGCCACCCAGGCACCCCCAAAAATAAAAAAAAAAAAATCTTTAAAAAAAATAGCCACTTGAAGGTTGTCAAATTATGGCCCTGCTCCCAGAATCCTCCCCACGTGTGCTGGGTCCTGCCCTGAACTCAGCCCCATTTTATGAGCACAACCACACAAAACATCAATTCTGCTGCTCCCTCCTCTCCAACGTAAACTGCCCCGCCCGCCGCTTGCTCTTTCTGTGTCTTGCTTCTCCTATTTCGAAAGCAGAAAAGTCTCTTTCCTTTCCAAATTGCTTCTTTCCTCAGCTCCCACACATAATTTTGGTTTTATCAATCCTTGCCTCTTCGGTCTACCATTCTGTACTTAAGTACTGCCTTCTGAGTATCACCCACTGGTGCTTGAGTCCCCATAACCCTAACACACCCATTTTTTCCTCCAGAGCACCATGCTTTAGCAGCCTCTTTCTGTTCTGCACGGCATCAACAAACTTTCAAAGGAACAGTCTAGATTTCCTTACCACTTCCACATGCTTTAACCAAAAATGCAACCAAGCAGCAAGTATGGGAGCATGAGGCTGAGTGCATCTGAAGCAAGCTGATATGGGCAGCACCCCACCTCCCACCATAGCCCTGATAAGGGGCTCCAGCAAATATCCAGCCTGAGAGGAATGAGGGCCCTGGGTCGCCACATTGCTTAGGTTTGGAATTTTGAATTTTCATGTGAACGCTAATAATGGTGAAATAGTAGCAATTTATTTGACTTTTTAAATAATGAGGAACAAGTAAAATACCTCTTTGGGTTGCATCCCGCCTATGGCCCTGAAATTTGCAAACTATTCTCTGAAACCTTTGGCTTCCTTCACCCAACTTTCCAAAACCAGTTTTCTTAAAAGTCATCAGCGACCACTCAGCTGCCATAAAAGATGCCCTTTCTCACTCCCTTTCCTGAACTCTCTGCGGGAGGGTGGGCATGTTCTATCACAAACCCCTGTGTTAAACTGCCATAGCTAAGACTCTGTGCCTCCACCCTCTCCTCAGTGTGGTCTTGTCTCCTCTTAGGCTTATCTTGCTTGATCATTTTCTTTTTTGCTTTTTCAAAAACCTCTAATTGCAGAGATCATCTAGCCTCTGGGCTTCAACTATTCCCACTACAGAGCTCCCCCACCAAAAATCTTCAGCTTCTCATTAACCCCATTCTCAAACTCCTATGTATTGGATTCAAGAACCCCCAAAACACCCTGTGCTGACTCCACCTCTTCCTCAGCGCCGCTGCCACCAAATCCACCAGCCAACCAGCCTCACAACTTCACCAACTGCTTCCTCTCTGCTGACACCCAATCAGCCATCTCTTCTCTTCTGCGCCCTCTGCAAAATGTATCGTGAATATCTCTTCGTCTCCTTTCTTCCTCCTGGATTCTCATTAGGTCTCAGCTGGACGACTAATCCCAGAGCCTGAAACCCCGTCTCCCAGGCCCAGCTCCTTCACTGCTTCACTTCCACTGTGGTGCCAGATTCAGGTTCCTGAAGGCCTCAAGTCCTGCCACTCCTCGGCTCACAACAACTAAATGGCTCCCCACTACTGACCAAACTGGAACTCAAGACCCTCTGCCAGCTGGACCCCCCCCCACTCGTCAGCCTATCTGCCTTCCAACCATTTCAAACGCCAAGCATTTCAACCAAACTGCCTCATCTGTTTCCTAAACACACTTCACTCTCTTTGCTTAAGCCACTCATTGTCCTCCCTTCCCTCTATCAAAATCCTAAACGGCAAGCAAAGCACTTTTTTTTTTTTAAAGATTTTATTTATTTATTTGACAGAGAGACACAGCGAGAGAGGGAACACAAGCAGGGGGAGTGGGAGAGGGAGAAGCAGGCTTCCCACGGAGCAGGGAGCCCGATGCGGGGCTCGATCCCAGGACTCTGGGATCACGACCTGAGCCGAAGGCAGACGCTTAACGACTGAGCCACCCAGGCGCCCCAAGCAAAGCACTTTTTAAAGGTCCCAAACGCCTCCTGACTAATGCAACCCTTCTCTTCTCTGAAACCTTATAATCCTGTATCTATTCCTCTGGCAGGACTTAGCACACTAGAGCCTCCATTAGAGTTCACGGTTGCATGTGTTGTCTCCAAGACAGTGGGCTCCTCGGTGTGGCAGGCCTGGGTCTCATTTGCCCTGGACCCCTCACCACACTAGCACAGTAATGTCTGCCGATGTATTTGAGGACCAGATGACTGAGCCAATCTTCTGTCTGTACTGGTGATAACAATCACATCATAGGTTTTCACCACCTGGGGTTGAGTCTAGTAGGAGAAAGTGAGGCGGACTTGCCTTGCAGGCTGAGACAATCTTGGAATTAGAGTGATACATACATTGCAAGGGAGTTACAGGTGCAACATTGCACATTTAAGCTTGACAATGATTCATGTCAAGTGAACTTTCACTGCTATTTCCAATTCTCCTTCCAGTCTGATATTACAGCTACTGCTTAGTCACGAGGACAGCACGCTCCTTTGCATCAAAACCACCCTCCTCAAAAATCCCCTGATACTCCATCCGCGTCTGATCCACGACGCTGTCTGGACTACAAAGTTTCATTTCATTCTCCTTCAAAATAAATTTGGTATGTTTTTAATGGAAATAGGAATACATCACACATGGTTAAAAATAATTCAAGCAAACAAAAGTTCTGAATGAAGTACTGAATGAAAAGTCTCCTTCCCAAAACCATAGTTCCTCGGCTGAGGAATCTCAGTCTCCTAAAGGGCGGCCACTATACCATTTTTTGGGATACCCTTCCAGAAGTTTTCCCTCCCCTGAAAATATATAGAAAATAAAATAACTTTTTTACAGGAACATGAGAACACAATGCATACTCTTGTGCAACTTGGTTTTTGTTCTTAACATACTCAGTAACTTGTAAATGTAAGTTAATAACATGCAAAGCCCTTAGAATGGTTCCTGGCCCACAGTAAGTGCTAAATAATTTTCAGGTGGAGTATATCAGAGGACATCCCAGCACTCAAGAGTTTATACCAATTAGACCCCAGAAGCACACAAATAAACACTGGGATTCCGCTAGACAAGAGCTCAGAGGTGCTTCTTCCCACTCACATTCCCAGAGACAGGCTCCCCGCAGACTTGGCTATTACCTCTCCCCCTGGTGTGGCATTTGGAGGGAATGGTGGCCCCAGAGCTCACACTTCCTAAATAAAATCAGACCTACCTCCCACTGATCCCACCAAGTCTAAACAATACAGAGGAGTAAAGGCTTCCTAAAGGGTTTTTGCTGCAACCACTTTCAAAACACAGAGAAAAACACCTTCTTGCACTTAAATTTGATTACACGGTAAGGAAGGATAAATTCAGCCAGATACGATTAGCTGTGTGGAATCAGCACCCCCGAAAATTCTGCCCGAGCTGGCTCAGCTCTGCACTAGGTCACGGGGTGTTTCTAGAAAGTAAGGCGGAGTCCCTTGCCTTTGGCTCAGGTCCCAACCCCTCCTGAGTCCCCCAAAAAGAGCAGAACTCACAGGAGGTGTGAATTCAGATGTTAGCTCAGGCGAGCCAAGGCCACGCGTTCCAGCGGCTTTGGGAGCTGACCGTGGAGTCCCTGTCACCCCTCCCGAGCAGTTTTCAGCTCAGAGAACTTTGAAAGCTCTGACGAACGTACCCCCCGCCTGCGCCATTTTCAGCTCCCTCACCCGCAGGCCCGCAGCACTTCCGGCTCATTTACATACCTGATGAGCCTTTCTCGCCCCCCCCAGGATCTTTCCGCAGCCTACCCGGAATGCACCTTGTCAGCCTGGACACCAGGTGGGGGAGGGTCCGGGGCCGTGGGAGCGGGGCGGCGAGAGTTCTGACCCTTGGGGCAGGGGTGGGATTTGGGAGAGCTTGTGACTACAATTAAGGGGAAGCTGGCGACTTAAACACTGCTCCTGAACAATTAGTTGAGGGTCAGTTAAATAAAAGCCCCCCAGAGACTTCTTTGCAAGTACACGTACCCCTGTGGGCGCGTGGACACATGTGCACACACAAACAGGATCCACTCAGCAACTGAAAAGAGAAGGAGAACGAGAAAGAGAAGGAAAAACAGTGGCACTCCTGCGTCTCACAGGGGAAGACACATGAGAGGCTTGACCCCTTCATGTTACTTGCTGAGAGGCTTATGTGGGGTGAGGGACTGGGTCAAAACAGGGTCTGTCTTAGACACCTGTTCTTGCCACGGACTCTCCCAAACGCTTCCCAAAGCCCTAGAGCGCCGGATACACGTACCCACATAACTGCACATACACAGGGAAAATGAGCCTTCCTTCTTAACAGCTGCAGCTTCTTAACAGAGTGGACTTTCCACTGAGCCTGTCATATAAACTAGCCCACAGCCCCTGTCAAAGAGAATATTAAAAATCCAGGAAGAAGTTGAGTCAACAGGGCATAGCTTACCTAAAGTGGCACTTGGCCAGGCCACCTGGGCCAACAGAGGTTCAGGGGCTACTGAATTACCTCACTGTTCTGGACCAGAACAAGTAGAAACTTTTCTGAGCAAAAGAATAATCAGGCCAACCTCCTAGAGCCTTAGGTGTGAACACAAAGCTGAGGGTCAAAAGGACAGGACAGTGTCAGACCGACCTCAAGAGGAAGGCCTAGAATACACCATGACAGTGTGTCACGGCTGGAATGTGGGCTGAGCGTTGATTGTGCTGAAGGCAAACTGACCTAGTCCCCCGTACACAGATGTGAGAGAAAGAGGAGTGGGACATAAGTTTAGGGACGGGATCAGACACTCTCCAGGGAAGGATGGATGACAACTCCAAGCAGCTGTCTGGAAAGTTCAGGGCTGTTGAGCTGTTCCAGTGACTTTAGGGAATTAAGATGTTTGGGGTAGGAGTCCCAGACAAAACTCTGAATTTAGTCTAGTTTCCAGTTGCTCAGACCAAAAACCTTGGTGTCATTCTTGACACACATCTCCTCCACCCCCCACCCTCCCGCCAACATCCAGTCTATCAGGAAATTCTATCAGCCTTATTTTCTCGATATATCCATTTCTGCCCATTTCCCACCACGTCTGCTGCTATCTATCACCCTGGTCCAAGTCATCTTAGCTCTTACCTTGATTACTGACATAACTTCCCCGGGGTTTTTGTTTCCATCCTTGCTCACCTACAGCCCACACAGCAGCCAGAGCGATAGTTTGGTAAGTGATGAATCACTAAATTCTCCACCTGAAACTAATATTACACAGTGTGCTGACTGGAATTTAAATAAAAACTTGGAATTAAGGAGGGCATGTGATGTGATGAGCACTGGGTGTTACACGCAACTAATGAATCATTGAATGGTACACCAAAAACTAATGATGTACTACATGTTGGCTAATTGAATTTAAAATAAATAAATAAATAAATAAATAAATAAATAAATAAATAAAAACTTGAAGAAAAATATTTATTTGCGCAGCAAAAATAAATAAGTAAATAAAATGTAAGTCAACTTCTCTGCTGGAAATCCTGTGATAGCTCCCCTTCTCACTCAGAGGAAAAGCTGAAGTCCTTCCACTGCTTTACAAGGTCCTCTAGAGTGTGGCCCCCATGGCGGCGAGGCCCTCACCTCCTCCTCCTCTCAGCCTCACTCAGTGCACACTGGCCTCCTCATCTGCCAGGAACTGACCAGGACCACTCCTGCCTCAGGGACCTCCTCAATTGCAGTTCCCTCTGCCTGGGAATCTCTTCTCCAGATATATTCATGATTCACCACCTCAGCTCATTGAGGCTTCTTTTCAAATATTGACTTCTCATAAAGCTCTACCCCATTTAAAATTATAAGCACATACAAATCTCCCTTAAACTTCTCTATTTCTTTTCATATCATTTATCACTTTCTAATGTTATATTTAAGCACATTTACATATATTGAATGCATTTATTTTACATTTATTACACTTCCTATCTGTCTTTCCCCACACTAACATGCAAAGTTCCATGAGCACAAGGAGTTTTACATAATTTGTTTACTCGTGAAATCTCTGAGCCTACTAGATTGTCAGGCATTTAGAGGACTCTCAACACAAATAGTCTAAATAAATAAATATGGTCATTTAGGTCAAAAGCCATTGAATGGCTCCTTTGCCAGAGCAGGAGCTCCTCCATGAAAGGAAATGTGGCATCCATCCATTCACATATGTGGTAAGTATTTACTGCACACCTAATCTATACCAAGCACTATGCTGGAGTCTAAAATACAATGGTGAACAAAACATGTACAAGTTCCTGCCTTCATGGAACTTACAAATTAGTGACTAGAAACAGATACTCAACAAGTAACTGCACAAATGAGATCATTATAACTGACATAGTATACCATTAAAATAGTCCAGGAAAAACTTTATGTTTTGTATTGGGTTGGTGGTAGAGGAGATGGAAAAATCTAAGCAGATTAAAGATTATTTAATAAAGAGAACATAATGGGAGATGTCAATGTCTTAGATGGGGTTGGGGAGAATATATGACAAAGGTTAAGTCCCAAAGCTCTGGTTTAAGTAACTGAGTGGATGAAAGTACCCTTTGCTAGAGTAGTGTAGTAGGGCTGAATAATGGGCCACCAAATATATCCATGTTCTAATTCCTAGAATTTGTAAATGCTATCTTATCTGGAAAAAGGACATTTGCAGGTATGGTTAATTTAAGGGTCTTAAGAACAGGAGATTATTGTGGATTATCTGGGTGGGCCATAAGTGCAATCACATATAATCACATGTATCCATATAACACATGTATCCTTAAAGAGGGAGATCAAAAGATACGCAAACACACAGGCACAGAAGGCAGTATGAAGATGGAACCAAGAGAGATTTGAAGATGCTGGCTTTGAAGATTGGAGTGATGGATCACAAACCAACTGTGGTGGTTAATTCTATGTGTCAACGTAACTGGGCCTTAGGGTGCCCAGATGTTTGGTCACACATCATTGTGGGTGTGTCTACGAGGCTGTTTCTGGATAAGATTAACATTTATTGCAAGACTGAGTAAAATAGATTGCTTCCCTAATGTGGGTGAGCCTCAGCCAATCAACTGAAGACATGAGTAGAACAAAAAGGCTTAGTAAGAGGAAATTCCTCCAGCCTGACTGATAGAACTAAGACATTTGTCTTCTCCTGCCCTCAGACTGGAGCTTACACCACTGGTCCTCCTGAGTCTCTAGCTTGCAGATCTTGTAACTTCTCACCCTCCATAGTTGCGTACGCCAATTCCTTATAATAAAACCACACGTACACACACACACACACACACATACACACACACTATTGATTCCATTTCTCTGAAAAACCCTCGCTAATACACCAAGGAATGCTGGAACCCATCAGAAACTGGAAGGGTCAAGAAATAGATTCACCTCGAAAGCCTCCCGAGGAGCTGCAGTCCCGCTGACACCTTGATTTCAGCCCAATGAAACTGATTTTAGATTTCTGGCCTCTAGGACTGTAAGACTATAAGGCACTGCTTTAAGTCAATCTGACTGCAGTAATTTGTTACAAAAGCCATAGGACACTGACACAATGGGAATCACTATAAGAGGAGATAGGGGAGGCATCAAGATTTGGTTTGGAACATGGAATCTGGGATGCCTATCACACACCTAGGGATCAGGATTTGGACATGCAAGTATGGAACTGATGGAATGGTCTGAGCAGGTGTATAAACCCCGGGGCCCAGGGACTGGAATGCATAAGAAGCAGAGCAAAAAGGAAAGACGGATGAGCACCACATCCTCTAAGGCAGTCTCAACAGTGAGAGGTCAGGAAGAAGGATACCCTGAGAAAGAAACAGGAGAGCATGGGGGTGAGGCCAATGGAGGTGAGTGTTTTTGAATTACAGGGTCATCAACTCTGGAGCAGAACCCAGTGTGGAGGAGATTTAAGAGTGAATGGCTGATGAGGTAGAAACAGAGCCTGTGTGGGCAACTTATTCTTGAAGGATGTTTGGTTTGGAAAGTAAATAGAGCAGACAGTTGCAGGGAATATTGGCCCCGGGGAGGATTTTTTTTGTTCTTATTTTAAATAGGAGGGTCTAGGGCATCAGGGCATCGGGTGTGCCTTGAAAATGCCCCAAGAGAAGAGAAACAATCGGAAATGCAAGTGAGGGTGAGGTTGCCGGCCGAAGCCTGAGAAGGACTGAAAGGGGGAAGCATGCAGAGAGTAGGTCTCAATCTGTGCTGTCATTTAGGATTTCCTGGGGATAATTTTAAAATCCTGATGCCCAGCCTGCACCCAAGACAAATGACATCAGATTTCCTGAGTTAGAACCCAGACATCAGTCACTGTGAATGCTTCCCAGGAGATTCCAAAGAAGTGGGCCAGGGGCTTCAGAGCACACCCAGAAGTCATGGCCTTGAGTCCAAGGAGGGTCAGGCACAGGTGCGGGTAGGGTTGGAGGTTTGGTGGGTTTAAGTTAGGGAGTTGCCAACTTCACCTTGGTATTTTCAAAATTCAAGACAAGGTCATGTGCTAAGTATATCCTGAGCATATCATGGAATAAGGGGAAGAGTAAGAGCTGAAAAAAAAGGGAAAAAAGGATGACTTAGTTCATACTGAGAGTGGAAAAGGGGAGATGGCCAACTGGGGAAATGTGGCAAGAGCGCTGGAAAGGGCTATGAACTTACAGCTATACCATCCATCCAACCAGTCAACTGTCATTTGTCGGAAAGACACCAAACTAGGCAGTAAGGATAAAATATAAGCAAGACACTGTCCTCACAGATTTCACAATTCAATGAGAAAGGAGACATATATATAAAGAGAAGATTCAGGAACTTAACCCAATCAGCGATAGTGGGGGCCCTAACCCTTATGGGGACGGGAGGCATCTCCTCGCATCACAATACCTGGTACACAGGATGCCCGGAGCCGTGGTCATTGTACTCCCAAGAACTTGCCTGCTGTGGGGAAAGGGAGGACATGAAATTGACATGAAATGACAATTCGGCTTTTATTCGTCAGGCATGACTAAAGCAGCTGCAAAACCTAATGACCTATCAGCAGCACGGTGTCACATGGCGTCTCCAGGCAGGAGGAAGTCTCAGAGCTCTCAGAAGGGGTGCCAATGCAGAGGGCAACATGGCGTTTTCTACATGGTAATCTCCATGTGACATTCCGAAAGTAGTCACTAGGTGGCAGGATTTACATTTGCAAAATAACTGCCAATTGTTGGATAGGATGTAGGAACTAATCAGATACCAGCTGGTGCCCCAAACCAAACTTCCTGGTCTGCCCAGGGAGTTTCCTGTGCCGATGTGACCAGCCAGAAGAACAGTAAATAATGATGGTTTTAGGTCACTGTTTAGATCACTGTGAACTGATTAACCCATGGTTATTTAGTTTCACGTATCTCTAGCCTCTAAGACTATGTTGTCCAGTAAGGTGGACACTAGTCACATGGACCTCTTGAGCACTTGAAGTGTGGCTAGTGCAAATGAGAAACTAATATCTAATTTTATTTTCTTTAATTCATGTAAATATAAAAGCTGATATTCTATTTCAATTATTGAAAAACTTTCAGTTATGCTTAAAATCACTTGGGTATGTCAATCCCAAGTTGAACCCTTTTCAACTATAAATTTTCTGAAATCTAAATACAGACCAAGGGGGCACGTGGGTGGCTCAGTCGTTAAGCGTCTGCCTTCGGCTCAGGTCATGGTCCCAGGGTCCTGGGATCGAGCCCCACATGTGGCTCCCTGCTCCACAGAAGCCTGCTTCTCCCTCTCCCACTCCCCCTGCTTGTGTTCCCTCTCTCGCTGTGTCTCTCTCTGTCATATAAATAAATAAAATCTTTAAAAAAATAAATAAATACAGACCAAGAATTTCCAATGAAAATGTACTGTGAAATTGAGATGTGGTGTAAGCGTAAAATCCACAATATGAAAAATAGAAGGTAAGTATTTCGTTAATATTTTACACTGACTACAATGATTTTTACATTGCATGGAATTTTATATAATGTTTTGATATATTAGACTAAAATACATTACTAGCATTAATTTCACCTAGTTTTTAAATATTTTTAATGTAGGTATCTTAGCCTGCTGTAACAGAATACCATCAACTAACTGGTTTGTTTAAACAACAAACATTTACTTCTCACAGCTCTGGAGGCTGGGAAGTCTAAAATCAAGGTGTGACAGATTCAGGATCTGGTGAGGGTCCTCTTCCTGGTTTGGAGACAGCTACCTTCTTACTCTATTTTCACTTGGTGCAGAGAGAGATCATCTCTCTTATGTCTCTTAAAAGGGCACAAATCACATCACAAGGGTTCCCCCCTCATGACCTAATGACTTCTCAAAAGCCCCACCTACAAATACTATCAAATTGGGAATTCAGTCTTTAACATATAAATTTTGAAGAGGCATAAACATGCGGTCCATAACAGTGGGCTACAAGGAAATCTAAAAATACTTCGGTGGTTCCCATTGTTTCTCTTGAGCACTGTTGTTCAGAAGGATGTGTCAAGTTCGCCTATGCAATGGGCTTTTTGTTTAATGAGATGACATGGGGGACTGGGAGAACATAGGACAAGAAAGTGGCTAGGGAATGAGGCTGACCTGGGCGAGGGGAGGAGGTGTCACAGAGCAGTGGGCTGGCATTCCCCTACCTTGCTCCACTCTTACGCATGACACCCTGACCAAATGGGCATTTTTCATTTCTAGCCCAAAGGGACAGCAGATTCAAGTCCTGGGGAGACAGGGTGGCTGGGCAGGGTCTTTCAAATTTCACCCAGAGCCTTTTCTGTATACAATCCCCCACTTCTAAAGCTGGATCCCTCTCTGTTCTCAGGGGCACTGGTCTCAGTTCAGATCCTGTCCTAAGAGAGGATTGTCAAAGGGAGTAGGGGGAGCGGAGAACAGAGTTCAAAGATTTCTTCAAAGCATTGGGAAAAGCTGGTTGTTCTGACTGTTTTTTCTCTTCTTCAGATTTCCCTGTCACCTTCCTTCTCCTGTTTTATCTCTGGTGCCAGACTCCTTAGGTTCAAGCTCTACACATCCCTGAATGACCCTGAACAATTTATTTAGCTTCCTTGTGTTTCTTTACCCAGAAATGACTACTGAGAGTGTAGTCATAAAGATTAAATGAAAAAAATATCTGTGAAGTACGTAAAACAGTACCTGGCCATAATAAGCCCTTATGTGCTAGATACTATTATTATTTTCTCATACCTTTTTTTTAACTTCCTTATGAAGGCGATAAAGAGTTGGCATTCTAAGTCATAATTTTTTTATAAAACTAAAAAGCAAAAATACTTCCCATCCTAATTTTGCAGTTGAAAGTATAAAGAAAAAGTGACAAGCCAACAAAAGGTACATCTCTTCTGCAACTGTGAACCATGGTCAGGCTGTTTTACTGGTGGATTTCTGGGTTGGGAATGGGCCACTTCCTGCCGTGGGAAGCACCCAAACCCTCAGGGATCCAGATTTCCGCTCCATCTCATGCAGAAAAAACTGCCTGATGCTCAGGCGGCATGTGCAGAGCAAACTGTCATAGGTCCTAAGGGCGGTGGTAGTCAGTCATTCCTAACAGCACATTTTGACATGACAGCTGACTTCTCTGGATGCGCTGCCCCTGCTCAGGCTTCACATCTTTCTCAGAAAACCACAGCTTGGGCTAGCTCTAAGACAATTCCTGCAGTGGCTCCGACATTATTGGCTCATACGAAGCAAACATTGTTTGTCATGTGCTTGGTTTATTCTTGGCTCTCGAATACTTACCGTGCATATGTTTCAAAGCTACGAGTCAGCCTCACTTTACACAGCAGATACAAGAGTAGTTAAATTCTGAAAAATCAGGTCATCCAAAACTGCACTAGATTTGGTTACAGTTTAAAAGAGGGTAAGGTGCAGTCATGGATAAACTGAGTCCTTTGTTAAAATAAATCTTTCCATTTCATCAGTGTAACAAATTCCAATTTTTATGGTAGATTTGTTTAAAATGAATTAAACTATATTTAGAAAGTGAAAAGGAAAGTTTAGAATTTCCTCTTTCTTCTTCATCCCCCCCCCCTTTTTTTTTTTTTTTTTGGTTTGTTTCTTAATAGCCTGCAATGGGAAGGAACTGTGTTGCAAAGAGGAAGACTATGCTAGAACTGAAGCTATAATCACAATTTTCCCATTCTTGGCCTTGGGATTGGAAGTTTGATTGCATCTCCATGTAAAGACATTTTTTCTCTAATCTTGATGTTTATTTATGGCTGATCTCCACAGTCTATGTTTATGCAGGAATACAAAATGGATTTTCTCTCTCCTGTTGAAAATCCCAAGGCCAGTTCTTGGCTTCCTATTTTCTTCCCCACAGGTTCCACATGCTTGCATCTCATTTGAAAGAAAAAGCCAAAAGCTAAATGTGTACCATCTTGGAGGTGAACTGCCTACCGTGTCGGTCAATGTCAGGGCTGGGGGCATGGTGCATCTCAGGTATGCAGGGCCCTCTACTCCCTGACTTCCCTGCAGCCAGGCCCAACCCACTGGCCGGGCTCAGCTGACCACGGGGTCCCAGCCCCAGAAGTAGAGGAAGCTCGAGCCTCTTCCTTTGCCACTGTGCTGGCTGCTGACCTGATCAGGCATCTGGACAACCCCACAGGGTCTTGGAGGAATGGGGACCTAGGGAGAGAAAACACATGGCTGCTGCCCGGGCCTTCCAGAGACCAAGACACATGATGATCCTACAGAAAAAATATTCGGAAGAGTAAGGGATAAATGGGGTGCTAGGATGATGAAAAGCTGTAACTAAAGATGAGGCTCAAAAATAGAAAGGAATATGAAAATCCAAGAGGAAGAAAAGTTAGAGATAAAGATAATTGAAGCAAGAACTGAACGCCAACAAAACAGACAAACTTTGCAAGGAAAGGGTTTTCAGAAACGAAGTACGAGAGAAGTGGCATGGAAGTAAGGGCTCGTGTAAGCGACACGAAGGAGAAGAACGGAGAGGCATTTCCCTGAGCACAGAGGCCGGGCGACTGCAGGGCTTTGACCCACTCTCTCTCTGAACTGATGAATTCCTGTGATTGGGGTTGGCTTTGTCTTGTTTTGTAGGTTACAGCCCAGAGTAACTCAGTACACACTTAGAAACACAATATTTTTCATTATTTTGAAATAAAGCACTCCAAAGGCAAATTGTCCCAGACTAGCAAATCTTCCCCCCAAAACCAAAAACCTTCAATATGTTCCAACTATGCAGGACCTAAGAGAGACCTATTTGGAGTGTAATCAGGGTGTCTATTCGGGACAAACAGTGACTCTCTGGGGAAGTAAAAGGGGAGAGAGGTTGGTTCCAGCCGGGCCATGTTGCTTTGGGCACTTTTTGGAGACGCGAGCTATGCTTTAACATAGACAGAAGCTGGTGTGTGAGATTCAAGCCAGCTCTAGAAACGTGTTTACAAGACATGTGCAAGTGTTCAGATGTCGCCACAAGAAAAGCTCTCTGTGCAGAATCTTAACCTTCTATTTCTAGTTCCTCAGCTCTTCCCCGAAGCCCTTCATCCTCCACCCTGGGCACCCCCGTGCAGGCTGACTGCTCAAGAACTCATGTGATTGGAGACAGCCTCCTTCACAGGAGGCAGCAGCAGTAGTCATAGATTGGGCAGGCAAACCTGGTGAGCCCCCTTAATTAGCTTCTTTGTTTGTATAAATATTTCCCCTTGGCCCTACTTACCAATCGGCAGCCATGATGTTTCCCAATCACAACAATAAATGGGGCCTGGGGCAGCCACCTCCTGCTCCATCATTAAAGAGGACTATTTACAGTGGCCTTTGCAGTCAATCCATCTCTTTCGCAGTGGAAAGTCAACTGCAGCTCACAGTAGTCACTGGTTGTGAGCAAGGAAGCCCTTGGTGGTCAATAGCATTGGGCCTTCAGCGGCCCCAGCAGTGGCTCAGAGCTGTAGATTATGCACAATTAAGAAAATGCATCTGTGTGAAGCAAGGAACAGCCCACAGGCCTGGGGACCAAGTCAGCATGTCCTTGGCATTTACTAGGTCCAGATGTCTTTATCTTCTGGGCAGGAAGTCAGAGTCTGTCCAGATGGCATCTTGATTGCTTTCAGCCCAGCTGATTAAATTTCTAGGGCTGACATCTCTTCCAAATACACTCTCCATCCTCTGAAAATGTGGTTGTCAAATAAGTGCCAGAAGAATCCCTGCACACAACAGCTAACTGGGAGGGCTCGGATTGGAACCTGAGTGTCTGGGACATACACACTGTGCAAATTTCCTACCACATGGTTGTGGTTCTGGAATTCTTTCTGTTACAAGCAAGGGAATTTCTGGAAGGCAGTGTGGTGAGGTGCAAGAGCGTGACTCTGGGATCAGATGGAGCCCATGAGGAGTCATGGATTCTCCACATTCTGACCTGTGACCTTGAGCATATCCCTAAACCACTCTGGCCTCAGTTAGTCGCCTATAAATTTATGATAACAACAGGAACTTCCTTGATAAGTTGTTGTGAAGATTTTTTTGAGAATATGCATGTCAAGTGCTTCTAAGAGTACCTGGCTCCTTCCTAGTAAGGGTTCCTTGCATATATTTTCTAAGGAGTCTTCTTTAGTTTTGCTCCTAGCTTTACTTTGCCTTCGGAGGACCTGCTTCTTAGAAACAGAGGCCTGAAATGGGGGTGACGAACCAGCCTGGGCACCCACACATTCCTTATGTTAGAAGTAATAAATTATGGGCGCCTGGGTGGCTCAGTCAGTTAAGGGTCTACCTTTGGCTCAGGTCATGATCTCAGGGTCCTGGGACTGAGCCCCACGTCGGCCCTGCAGGGAGCCTATTTCTCCCTTTCCCTCTGTCCCTCTCCCTTCTTGTTCTCTCTCTCTCAAATAAATAAAATCTTTAAAAAATAATAATAAATTATTCTCCATAGTCCTTTACGGGTTACCCTTCTATCACAAGCACCCTTGAGAGGTAAGCAGGACAGATGCTATTTCTCTTTTATAGAAGAAGGGGAGACTCTGAGAGGCTAATGACCTGTCCAAGGTCACACTCAAGTAGCTGAGTCTGAAGATGGAAACCCATAAAGGCTGCTGAACTCCTATCTGCTGCTAATCCTACTCCCATGAGGAAGTCAGTGTTGCATGTGGTGTAGAGGAATTGAACAAAAGCTCCAAGCTCCCCTCAAACCACCACCATCTCACCCCCAACTAATGCCTCCCCTCATACCAATGGGACTTTTCTGGGGTTCACTAGAACGAAGAAAGGATGCCATCCTGCCATTTACCGAAATTGTCTCTTCCCTCTCTGCTAGTTCAGCAAGTACTTTCCTCCTATGCTTCACTGTAAAGGGCAAGGGAATTTAATCTTAATATGATGCTCACAGTAAAAAGCCTGACAAGAGACAGGATGTGAAAAATGTTCCAGAACGGCTGAAAATAAATGGTTTACTAATAATATGAATATGAATAATCTCAGCTCTTGGGAATGTCAGGCTCATGTTGTTCTTTTACATGCTTAAATTTAAAAAAAAAATGACAGGCTTGGATTAGATTATTTTAAAGCTTAGTTTTAGTTTTAAAATTTCTTATATTAATGTACGACTATTAGGACCACTTTATTTCAGAGTTAAGGGTTTATCTTGGAATCCCAATACCCAGTCCTATTCTCTAGTCCCTGTATCCCAGTGCCTGTTAATATATTCATTTAAAGCTTGAGAGAAAAACCCTAAGGAAGCCTTTAACATTTATGCCTTTATAAGACATACCAGATGAAAGAAAAGTTACTAAATGGCACTGATATTATGGTTAATTGGAAGTTAAAACTTGATAAATATTCTTATATATTACACATATTTCCAGAACCATATGTGTAACCAGATGACCACAGATAATAATGAAACCTAGATTTGGGGAAATGTGAGTTTAAAACATCTGTTTTTAAATGGTTATAAACTTAAAATGCTATAACTTTTAAATCCAGTTTAAGTGGTTATAATTCCAGGGAGTGGCTATTTCTGATACCAGTCATCTTGGAAAGGCGTGAATCGTGGGGCAGGATATGCAAACTGTCCCTGGATTGGGCAAGAAGAACTCCCCCTTTCTCTGAGAGCAAAGGCCAAGGAGGCCTGGGCTCTGAGATGTGAAAAGGCCTGGGGCATTTTCGTGGAGGAGAAGCGAAGTCCCGGGAACTCGGGTTCACGGACCATGTGAAGATACGGTGCCTGCTTGGTTAATGGTGGTGGTGGTGGTAGTGGTGACAACAGAGCCATCAACCACAGCATAGAGAAACAGGCAGTTCTGGAGCAAGAGGATCAAGGGTGGCATGGCGAAGCCCTCAACACAATGAGCTGGAACTCGAGCACGAGGTAAGAAGAGCCATGTCTCCTCTCCAGGTCTGTCTAGCCTGGGGACGTCACAAGAGCCACCAACCGAAAGGCAAAGGCGTAGAGCATGACGAGAAGCCTTGAGGTCTCTGATCTAATGGGCCCACAGGCAGCACACCAGGAAACCCTGGGAGAGAGTGGGGGAGGACTTAAAGAGGGCTTTACTTCTGGACGTCATTGCTCCGAACCTTAACGGTCTAGTAAAATAAACAAATATGGAGAAATACAACAAAAAGGCATAAAATTGATCATAAGATGCATTAGAATATTCAAGTTTAAGTAGAATTTTAGATGCAAGTAGATTTAGCCATCTGGGGGTGGGGGAGGAACCAGGGAGGAAGGGCAGGCATGACCCAAAAGCAGAACAAAAACTAAATGTACAAGAGAGAAAAAAAAAAAGATAGGACAGTTGTACACCACCTGGTGCCCATAAGCTGTAGATGGAAATTAAGCATCTAGTTCTTCACTAAAGTTAGAAGACAGAAGCATATTTTGGTTTGTAAACCCTTGAAAGTAGGCATATTAGCCCTTGGGTTGTAGCAAAGAAAGGGCTTGAAGAGGCAAACAAGGTATCCAAGGTATCCTAGGATCCCAAGTCACTCCCCCAGACTATAATCAAATGGAAACATGAGAAATTGAGGGCATGGGCCTCCCAGACATGAAAGCGGGCAGTTCTGGGAAGTCACCCATGAGGTGGCAGCTCACCCAATGGATGAAGGCATGGGAACATGGGGCAGTAACTGCCCTGGTTACTGGTCCATAGAGATAAATGAGTTTCTAATGCCTTTTCTCACCTTCTCCTTTCTCTTTCCATATCTTCAAGAACTGGCTCTTAAAATAGGGGACAGCAGTTCCATCCCTTAATGGCTCTGTGAATCGGTTGGGATCACAGCAATCATGACGTCCACCACTCCAGCCAAACCTCTCTCTGTTTTATATTTGCCAAGAAGGGGCAAACCCACCTGGAGTAAGAAAGAGTCATTGTCAACAAATAGCAAGTACAAACCCATTATATTGGCTCAAGTCAATCAGTTACATAAGTAAAATGGAAATCGCTGCTTTGAAAAGTGCCTTACAGATAAGCTAGTCTAACTCCATCATTTGACAGATGAGGACATTAAGACACAGAAGGACCTTGCCAGTGACTCACAAGTTAATGGCAAAGCTAGAACTAGAATCCAAGTCACTGCTTTCCTTGGGAGATTTGGAAAATATTCAGATAGACTGTAAGGGATTCGGATGCATGCAGGTATGTAACAGTTGGAGGTACTAGAGGTTTTTAACCTGGGAAGGGGATGATTCAGAGACATCTTAACTACTGTCAAATAGCTAAAGGACCAGCAATAGATAAGGGCTTGAACTTGTCCTGTTGGCTGGAGGAAAGGAAGATCATTGGAGGGAAGACTTTAGTGTGTTGGTGGTTTAGGTTTTAAACAGTCAAACTTTGCCAAAACAATTTGTTGGGGGACAGTAAATTTTCTGTCACCTGAAGCATTTCAGAATAGACTGGGAGGTAATGTAGTGTATATGTTTTGTCTGTGGAAAGGGGTGGGGCAAAGGGTGTGGAGGAAAGAATTCAGGCATGAAAATCATTTGGATGGGGTGACCTTTAAGAGCATGTGATTCTTTACAACCTGGTACTAAATAAGGGTTTCATTCTTGCCTTTGAACTCTAAAACCTATCTTCCCATCTGTTTGCAATAGTTTAAATTTTAATCTATTTCATATTTCAGGGTATTATGCCCTGAATATTTGATCTGAATGCTGTGGCAGAAGGTCACTCATACTCATTTATTTTCTTTTACTCTTATACACTTGCAGTGAGTCTTTTGAATCCATTATGCAAATGCATGCAAACCATATGCAAATAGTGTGGCCTCTGAAAATGACAAAATCCTATGGCCTTAACTGAGCCATCAAACCTTTCTTTAAAAAGAAAAGTAATAAAACCTTTTCAACGTCTCTGGGGCAGGAGACAATTTCCTGATAGTGATATTTACATGACATTGGAATTGGTTAATCAGAGGAGTAACACATTCTTTATATTTACATAGGACTTAAAGGTTAAGAAAGCATTTTCACATGTGTGGTCCTGTTTGATCCTCATAATTACCCTGTAAGGTCAGCAGAACAGGAATTGGAATTCCTGTTCTATTTTTCAGATGGGAAATAGACTCAAAGTGACATGACTTGCCCAAGTTCATTTGGTTGGTAATCAGTGGACTTGAGGCCGAGAACTACACTCCTTCAAGACCAGAGCTCTTGCTTTAAAGACATGCCTTTAAAGCAAGGTGGGCTGTCATCGAGTTTGCTTGCACTGTGTTTTACCAAAAGCATCTTCGGAGGTGCTCCCGTCATGAGGATGGCATTGGAGGGGTGAGACTAGAAAAGCCTAAATATTTGTAGCAGCCCTAGCACAATGCCCAGGCCATAGTTTCTCCAGCCCCCTCTGCCTTGCAGCGTGCTCTGACATCTCCAGGTGACGAACTGTCTTCACCCCATCCATTCTTCACTCTTTTAGGAAGCAAAACTCTTCTTAAATTATGGAGGGTAATACAGTCTCCACCATGAGACCGTGGATCTGAAGCCATCGTCCACCATTTCCTAGTTGTGTGGCCTTGGAGAGATCATTTAATTTCTTTAAGCCTCAGTTTTTACATCTATAAAGAGGAGGTAACAGCACCTCTATGGTAGAACATGCGAGAAGAATATAAACACTAACAAAAAACACCCTGCCTGGTGTCTGACATATAACAGGTGCTCAATACATAGTAGCTCCTATAATCCTTGATTAGCAGTCATAATACAGTAGTGGGAGCAGCATCTCGAGTCATTCTGAACTCTGCTGCAAAGAACCAGGCTCTGGGAAATGGAATGGGAGAACCAGAATGCCCAGCAGCCCCTCTATGCCAGGAGGCTGGAAAACAATGGCTGAGGTAGCTAAATTCAGCCCAGGGAGGAATGCCTGAACTCTGCCTTTCTTTAATCACTACCCCATCTCGCTCCATGATGAGGGTAATTGCCATCCTGCTTGAAGCTATTTCTGAGAAGAAACAGAGCCAAGGCTGACCTCCTTCACCCGGCTCTCCTCGCCGGACTGCCTCTACAGCAGTGTCCCCTACCTCCCTGGGTTGGAAGAGAATAAACGGGGGATTCCATTCCATCTCAGCTGCTTTATCTGGCCTGCATCACTGGGTCAAAGGATGTGTTGTCCTCCCATACCAAGAGCAGAGGCAGGAGGAACCAGGCAGCCCGGGCAGCCGTGGAGGGGCCTGTTCCCTCCTACTCCAGTTCGCACCTCCAGCAGGCCCCGCCACAGAACCTGATGGGCCTTCTGTCTGCCCCCACGGCATGCCGCAGCACCTCTCCCCCTCGCTCACCTACAACTAGCGAAGCGGCTTCCTTTGTGAGGACAGCTTCCTGCCTCTACAGCCTCTCTGGGAGGAAAGGGACCAGAAGCTGTTGGGAGTTAGCCAAGCCCGTGAAGCTGGCCTAAGTCAGTAAGTCTGGGTGACCCACCCCAGAGGGGTGCTCAACTGATACATGTTTGCCAGGAAATGCACTGCGCCATTCTGGGGCTGGGTTCTCAGCTATTTTTGGCAAGGATTGGTGGTATGCAAAAGCAACTTCCCCTTTTTATTTTTTTTTGGCACAGACCTAGCAAAAACTGAGCAATCAACATTTCTTGTTCCCATGTCACCCTTCTGAGCACCTCTCTGCCTGCCGAATTACTGAGGCCATTGCAGTTGGATTCCATTTCTGCACTCCAGGCACGGGATCAGCCCACCAAGCTGGGGTGGCCTCATTCCGGCGATGGCTCCCGGTACCAGCTGCTTCCTGTTGGCGGTGTTGCTTTCTGCAGGTTGTAAAGCCATCACCTCCTCGGAGCGGATGTGCACTGAGGTGAGTCTGAACTATTTGTCCTTACCCAGGTTAAACTGCCTGGAGATTCTGAGATTCAGCATGCAGTCCTATCTGAGCCTTGGCCTCCCAATATCCACTGTCTTTATAAGGGTGACACGGTGTGTAGCAGTTTTTCTTTAGAGTGAATAAGGAGCCCAGGGGATGGGCTCAGCCAGGGGATGATCTGGGAGATTCTTCACTGGAAGAAGTGAGTGTTTTCCTCCTCTGCAAACAATTCCCTAAAAATAATCCTGATTGGGGGTGCCTGGATGGCTCAGTCGTTAAGCGTCTGCCTTCGGCTCGGGTCATGATCCCAGGGTCCTGGGATCAAGCCCCGCATCAGGCTCCCTGCTCAGCGGGAAGCCTGCTTCTCCCTCTCCCACTCCCCCTGCTTGTGTTCCCTCTCTCGCTGTGTCTCTCTGCCAAATAAATAAAATCTTAAAAAAAAAAAAATGATCCTAATTGGGACATAAGATACCAGCAGGGTTTCAGGGCAAAGGACAGCCCTCCAAATGTGCTTTCAGCATGGAGGTGCTCTTTGCCCAACATCCTAGCATAAGGCCACTACCCCAAACAGTTTTCTGGTTTCCTGGAGATTAGGGAAGATGGCCTGTGCCAGGTTTTAGAGCATATAAAGATCACTCTGAATGAGTCTGGCTTTCTCCTTGCATTGGACAGCCCTCCATCTGTTTTATTAACCCACAGGAGTAACACTGGAGAATAGGGCCAGATTGCATCTTCTGTTTTGGCCCATAACAATATTTACCAACTTGTGGGAAGTTCTTGGAGAGGATGGTGAGAGAAAGGAGAAGGGCCTCAGTCTCTTGCAAACGCCTAAAATGTTCCAATGTTCCTCCCACTGAGAAACTTTTCACAATTCTGGAGTCTAGAAGTCTAAGATCAAGGTGTCGGCAGGGTTAGTTTCTTCTGAGACCTCTCTTATGGGCTTGTTCTCCCTGTGTCTCCACATCGTCTTCCCTTTGACGTGTCTGTGTCCTGGTGTATTCTTCTCCTAAGGACACCAGTCATACTGTATTAGGGCCTATCCTAATGATTTCATTTTAACTAGATTACCTCTTTCAAGACCCTCTTTCCAAATAAAGTCACATTCTGGGGTACTCAGGTTAAGACATATGAATTTGGGGGCAACACAAATCAGCAAACAAAAGAAGGGGTCAAGGAAGAGGTTTTTATCAACCCCAGAAGGCTACCTCCTCCTCATTCAGGTTGGAAGGTCAATTACACACAGACATGCAGGGGACATGATAAGAGGCTCGGAGTGGGGACACCACCTCCTCAGTGATCAGGGAGGTATGCCATTCACTATCTGACAACATCCTCAGGTAGGATAGTACCACAATTAAATTCCAGCTCACTGGGAAGCAAGCTCTTTTAAATGCCCCCCTCTTAAGCCTACCAGTCCAACTCTTAAATCCCTGCATTGCTACAAAGCCCATGTAGCCCTCCAGAGGCCCACAAGGGAGTCCTGGGAGATTCTGGAAAGCCCGTGGAAATACTAGACCATCTCACTTCCTATTGAGGACACTAGGTTCCAGAGTTGCCAATTCCTTTTTGCAGGTGGCCCAGGCTTTGGCAGGGAAGAGGGGAAAGCAGCAGGGTGAGCACCCTAGGCCTTGTGCTGCCTATTCCACAGCCCCCCTGACACTCAGGTGGCAGAAGTGATGCTGAGGGTCCCAGGATCTCCAGGCCTGGCCCTATGCTGCAGCAAGAGCTTTCTCTTTTGGGAAAGTCAGGCGAGGCTGAAACCTTTCAATACAACAACCTCCTTGCAACTCTCCCTCTGAAAGGACCGATTTTCAATGTTTTGGAACCAATGCAATTAACATTGGATCTATACTTTCGTTTACATCCTTTATCGTGTATGAGTTCTTGGTAACAGGATTCGCAGGCTGTTTCCTGAGCGGTCACTCTCTGTGACTCCTGGGACGTTGCTAGGGGATACAAAGATGAATGAGAGTTTGGTCCCAAGGTAAGAAGGGCTGCTGGGAAGTGCAATAAAAGTGGGAAGGATAGGAGAGGAAGCTTTGGGTTGAAGGGTTTGGCCTTTTTTCAAGTGCAGATCACCGCAATTCGCCCAGGCCTCCCCCTCACCTTACTTTCCTCTTTTGTTCTCCCCTCTAGGTTAAGCAGATTTAACCACACACTGTCTATGTGCTCCTGTGGGCCCCATTAGCTCACCAGGCCCTATCCTGAAAACAAGGCTTTTGTTTTGCTTTGTCTGGAGTTTAATAAGCCTTTTACTGAAGTAAAACATACATACAGAAGGTTCCCCAATCCTACGTGTACAGTTCAGTGAGTTTTCACCAAAGGGAACACACGCATGTGACCGGCACACAGATCCAGAAACAGCACATTCTCCGAAGGCCCTTCATGCCTCTTTGCAGTCACTAGCCCCCGGGGGCATCCAGTACTCTAACTCCCATGACCAAAGAATGATTTTGCCTCTTTGTGAATTTTATATACAGGAGACCACATGGCATGTACTCTTCTGTGTCTGGCTTCTTTTGTTCAGCATTAAATATATGACATTTACCAAAGAGGCTGCGTAGAGCAATCATTTGTTTATTTTATCACGTATTGTATATTTTTTGTGTATTGTGGTAGTCTCTTATATTAGTAAACCACTATTTATTTATTCATTCTACTGTTAATGGCCATTTGCCTTGTTTTCGATCTCTTGGCTATTATAGATGCTGCTGCTTTGGACATTCATATCTATGTCTCTAGAAAAGAGATGTGCAAACCTTGATTAGGTGGCAATGTATTTGGTCATAGGGTATACATATATTTAATTTCAGTAGATATTGCCAAATGGTTTTCCAAAGGGTTGGTACCCATTTATACTCATTGGCAATGTATATGAGTTCTGATTTCTCTGTATCCTCACTAATAGCCTCACTATTGTTTAAGAATGTTAACCATGCTGATGGATGAGTAGTAGTATTTACTGGGATTTAATTTTTATTTTCCTGATGATTAAAGTGAGTACATTTTCAACTTCATTGGCCATTTGCCTATCCTTATGTGTGTGTGTGTGAGAGAGAGAGAGAGAGAGAAAGAAAGAGAGAGAGGGAAGTGCTTCTTCTTTTGCCCATTTTCCCTTGGGTTATCAGTCTTTTAAAAACTGATTTGTAAGAGTTCTTTACATATTGTGGACACAAGTCCTCCGTCAGATTACAAATATCCTCTCCCATTCCATGGCTTGCCTTTCCACTCTCCTAATGATACCTTCTGATGAACAGAAGTTCTTAATTTTAATGTAGATTAATTTGTTATTGTTCCTTTATTTTCAGTGAATTTCTGTCCTGTTTAAGAAATTTTTGCCTACCCCAAGGCCATAAAGATATATCCTATGTTTTCTGAAGGTATACTTTGTATTTATTTCTATTGCTAGGTTTCATATTTACATCTACAACCCACCTCGAATTGTTTGTTTGTTTTGTATATGATGTGAGGTGGGAGTCAAGATGAATTTTTTAGTAAACTTTTTATTTGAAAAATATTTCAAACCCAGACAAGTTCTAAAAATGTAATGAACATCCATAAACACTCCATGTGGATTCTTCCATTGTTATATTCTACATGTTCTCTGTGTGTGTGTGTGTGTGTGTATCATAAGTAACAAAATTAGAGCCATGACCAGGTATTTGGAGGCTGACAAATGTGCAAAGTATAACTGGAATAAGTGTTCTGTGATTTGAATTCTAGTAGCACTTTAGATGCACTCTTGAATAATTACTTTGGGGTGTAGACACAACACTTCATTTCAAATGGGCTCATCTTGGCTATCCTGTCCCCTCAAAACTATGGTAGGAGGCAGTCCTTCAGTCCTGGGGAGGGGTGGGGAGTGCTTAGTAGAACTTCTTGTCAGGAGAACTCCAAGTTCACAAGTTCACAGATACAAACGCTTCTGCAGAGTTGTCAACAAGGACATGATGTTGTGATGATTCGGAGAAAGATGATTCTCGTCTCATGACTACTCAACATACATTGTCTCATGAATCCTCAGCGCTGGCCCACAAACAAGGTTATCCCCCATCTATAGTTGGGGAAAAAGAAGGCTCAGAGAACACAGTTTAGTGGTTGAGAGCTGGGATTTGCCCCCGAGCAGTCTGACTCAAGACAAATAGAAAGTGAACTGCATATAACTGGGATGCCCTTTGCCTGGAGGTGTCAGTTGTAAGACTGGGCCCTCCTGGGAATGTTTTCTGTTGAGGGAGCAATTATTACTCTGGGATTTGACGCGTCACACTGCCGTCTCTGGATAGAGGAGTGAAAAATGGCAGGAGGGTCAGTGTTTGTCATCCCAGACTCCTCGTGCGGGGGTAGCTAGCCGCCGTGGGTGCCAAATGCAGACGAGATGCTCATTGGAGAGGTGGGAATTGGCACGCGGTGAAACTCAAAGGGCTCAAAATTAGAAAATGATTTCAACACTTTCGAGAAAAGAAAATGCAGTGGGATAGCAGGAAGTTAGAGATACAGTGGAAGGCAGCAAAACAAGATCTTGATTGAAAAAATGCAAATGTATACCTGGGAGGGAAAGGGATCGCAAACACAGAGGTTGCACTTGGAAGCCCTGCTCTGCCGAAAAGGCACAGCTCCGACAGGACGCTAGGGATAAAGTGGTTGGTGCAGGTCCCAGTGCACACGGGGTCCTGAGTAATGCCCCGACTGGGAAGGTCGGGGGGAGGCCTGGGACGGCTTCTGTGAATGCCCCACAGCCTTGCGCAGCCCTGTAGGGCTGCATGAGTTCACCGCAACAAGGGACCCATCTGCCATGGAACCAGCCAGGCTAGGAGAGAGAAGGTCATTTCAGACAGTGACCTGGCACTGAGGGCTAGAGAAGGAGAGCTGGTTTCATAGGAAGTGCTCATGTGGAACTCAGAGGAACCACAGGGGCTGCACAAGCAGTGGGGGTGTCTGCCTGGAGAAGCAATGAGCACGTGTCCCTGGCAGACAGCCCCGCCCTGGGCAAAAGGGCAATGGCCACACAGTGTTCCCTTTCTGCAGCCTGTCCCTTCCTTCTCTCTTGCATTGCCATTCTGCGGTCCCGGAATCCCGTGCTCTGCTAATCGCACTCCCACAAAGTTTTGAGATGGATCCTCACAGTAAGCAAGACACAGCTTCATTCATGCAGTATTTCTGCCAAAAATGTATAACTTGCATCAAATCATGAGGAAAGACATGACCCCCAAGTGAGGGACATTCTGTAAGAAATGAGGCTGTGTTCAGTAAAAAAAAAAAAAATAGGAGAAGAAAAGATGGCGGAGGACTAGGGGACCCTATTCCAACTGGTCCCCGGAATTGAGCTGGATATCTACCAGACCACTCTGAGCACCCACGAAACCAGCCTGAGATGTAAGAAGATCTGGATCTCTACAAACAGAATATCGCAGGCGGTTGGTTTCAAGGTACGAAATGGGGAGCCGTGATCCTGCAGGCAGATATCATAGGATAAATGACAGCGGGAGGGTGCCTGGCCGTGGGGATCCTACACCGCCAGTGAGTGACAGCCTCGCGCGCTGGGGACGGGCACAGACTCGCAGACCGGTAGCATCGGGAAAGGACTTTAGGGCAGCCCCCGGGGCGGAAACCTGGAGCGGTGGGGTCGCGGGCATGCATGCGCACGAACTGGGAGTGGCTGGCGGTTTTAGAAGCACAAAGAGCAGAGACGTACCCCGACCTGGAGGCAGGACTGGGGGCGCTGCGGAGGGGCGCACAACCCAGGACACTGCAGTTTATAGCAGCACGGACAGAAACGGAGATGGTGTGGCCTGGAGAGCTCACTGAAGAACAGACTGAGGTCTCTCTGCTCGGAGGCAAAGGGTTGGAAACGGTCTCTTCTGCTCTGATGCAGAAAGCCGCCAGGGAAAGCCGCCAGAGAACAAAAGCCCCCAAAACTGATTCCGGCTGAGCCCATCCCCCGCCACAGGGGCGCAGGGCAACTCCGCCCAAACAGGGTTGCCTGAGTAACAGCGCAGCAGGCCCCTCCCCCAGAAGACAGGCTGGGAAAACAAGAGGCCAGCAACCCTAAGGTCCCAAGAAAACAGGTGCATCTTGCTTGGGTTCTGGTCAATAATTTGGACTATCTACATTCCCTCAACCACCCATCAACAGAATGACTAGGAGGAGGAACCCCCAAAATAGAAAAGACTCAGAGATTATGACTTATGCCGCAGATTTACAAATGGATGCAGATATAACCAAGATGTTGGAGATGGAATTCAGGCTAGCAATTGTGAAGACAATAGCTAGAATGGAGAAATCAATTAACGGCAACATAGAGTCTCTAAGGGCAGAAATGAAAGCTGAATTGGCAGAACTTAAAAATGCTATCAATGAGATCCAATCCAATCTAGATAATCTAAGAGCTAGGGTAAGTGAGGCAGAAGAAGGAATAAGCGACCTGGAAGACAATATAATGGATAAAAAGGGAAAAGAGGAGGCCAGGGAAAAACAACTCAGAATCCATGAAAATAGAATCAGAGAAATAAGTGACACCATGAAGCGTTTCAATGTCAGAATAATTGGAATCCCAGAGGGAGTGGAGAGAGAGAGAGGACTACAAGATGTATTTGAGCAAATCGTAGCTGAGAACTTCCCTAATCTGGAGAATGAAACAAACATTCGCGTCCTAGAGGCAGAGAGGAAACTCCCAAGATCAAGGAAAACAGGCCAACACCGTGGCATGTAATAGTAAAACTCGCAAATCTTAGAACCAAGGAAACCATCCTAAGGGCAGTGAGGGGGAAGAGATTCCTTACATACAGAGGGAGGAACAGCAGAATAATGTCAGACCTATCCACAGAGACCTGGCAAGCCAGAAAGGCCTGGCAAGACATATTCAGGGTACTAAACGAGAAGAACATGCAGCCAAGAATACGTTATCCAGCAAGGCTTTCATTTAGAATGGATGGAGAGATGCAGAGCTTCCAAGACCATCAGAAACTGAAAGAATATGTGACCACTAAGCCAGCCCTGCAAGAAATATTAAGGGGGGTTCTATAAAAGGAGAAAGACCCCAAGAGTGATATACAACAGAAATTTACAGGGACAATCTATAAAAACAACGTCTTCACAGGCAACATGATGACAATTAATTCATATCTTTCAATAATCACTCCAACGTGAATGGCCTAAACGCTCCCATAAAACGGCACAGGGTTGCAGATTGGATAAAAAGACAGGACCCATCCATATGCTGCCTACAAGAGACTCATTTTGAACCTAAAGATACATCCAGACTGAAAGTGAAGGGATGGAGATCCATCTTCCATGCCAGCGGACCTCAAAAGAAAGCTGGGGTAGCAATTCTTATATCAGACAAATTAGATTTTAAACTAAAGTCTGTAATTAGAGACACAGAAGGACACTATATCATTCTTAAAGGGTCTATCCAACAAGAAGATCTAACAATTGTAAATATCTATGCCCCCAACATGGGAGCAGCCATCTACATAAGCCAACTGTTAACCAAAATAAAGAGTCATATTGATAACAATACGTTAATTGTAGGAGACCTCAATACTCCACTCTCAGCAATGGACAGATCATCTAAGCAGAAAATCAACAAGGAAACAAGAGCTTTGAATGATACATTGGACCAGATGGACCTCATAGATATTTACAGAACATTCCACCCTAAAACAACAGAACACTCATTCTTCTCGAGCGCACATGGAATTTCTCCAGAAAAGACCACATACTGGGTCACAAATCAGGTCTCAACCGATACCAAAAGACTGAGATTATTTCCTGCATATTCTCAGACCACAATGCTTTAAAACTGGAACTCAATCACAAGAAAAAATTTGGCAGAAATTCAAACACTTGGAAGCTAAAGACCACTCTGCTCAAGAATGTTTGGGTCAACCAGGAAATCAAAGAAGAACTTAAACAATTCAATGAAATCAATGAGAACGAAAACACATCGGTCCAAAACCTATGAGATACTGCAAAGGCAGTCTTAAGGAGGAAATACATAGCCATCCAAGCCTCACTCAAAAAAATAGAAAAATCCCGAATTCACCAACTAACTCTACACCTTAAAGAACTAGAAAAAAAGCAACAAACGATGCCTAAGGCACACATTAGAAGAGAAATAATAAAAATTAGAGCAGAGATCAATGAATTAGAAACCAGAAACACAGTAGATCAGATCAGCGAAACTAGAAGTTGGTTCTTTGAAAGAATTAATAAGATCGATAAGCCACTGGCCAGACTTATCCAAAAGAAAAGAGAAAGGACCCAAATTAATAAAATTATGAATGAAAGGGGAGAGATCACGACTAACACCAAGGAAATAGAAACAATTATTAGAAATTATTATCAACAACTATATGCCAATAAACTGAGCAATCTGGATGAAATGGAGGCCTTCCTGGAAACCTGTAAGCTGCCAAGACTGAAACAGGAAGAAACTGACAACCTGAATAGGCCAATAACCAGTAGCGAGATTGAAGCAGTGATCCAAAACCTCCCAAAAAACAAGAGTCCAGGGTCTGATGGATTCCCTGGGGAATTCTACCAAACATTTAAAGAAGAAATAATACCTATTCTACTGAAGCTGTTTCAAAAAATAGAAACAGAAGGAAAACTTCCAAACTCATTCTATGAGGCCAGCATTACCTTAATCCCCAAACCAGGCAAAGACCCCATCAAAAAGGAGAATTTCAGACCGATATCCCTGATGAATATGGATTCCTCAACAAAATCCTAGCTAATAGGATCCAACAATACATTATAAGGGTCATCCACCACAACCAAGTGGGATTTATCCCCAGGATGCAAGGATGGTTCAACATTCGCAAATCAATCAATGTGATAGAACACATTAATAAGAGGAGAGAGAAGAACCATATGGTCCTCTCAATTGATGCAGAAAAAGCATTCTACAAAATACAACATGCTTTCCTGATTAAAACTCTTCAGAGTATAGGGATAGAGGGAACATTCCTCAAGTTCATAAAATCCATCTATGAAAAACCCAGAGCGAATATCATCCTCAATGGGGAAAAGCTGAGAGCCTTTCCCTTAAGATCAGGAACACGTCAAGGATGCCCACTCTCGCCACTATTGTTCAACATTGTACTAGAAGTCCTGGCAACAGCAATCAGACAACAAAAAGAAATAAAAGGTATTCAGATTGGCAAAGAAGAAGTCAAACTCTCTCTTTTTGCAGATGACATGATACTTTATGTGGAAAACCCAAAAGACTCCATCCCCAAATTAATAGAACTCATCCAGCAATTCAATAATGTGGCAGGATACAAAATCAATGCACAGAAATCAGTTGCTTTCTTATACACTAACAATGCAACTGTAGAAAGAGAAATTAGAGAAACAATTCCATTTATAACAGCACCAAAAACCGTAAGATACCTCAGAATAAACCTAACCAAAGAGGTAAAGGATCTATACTCTAGGAACTACAGAACACTCATGAAAGAAATTGAAGAAGACGCAAAAAGATGGAAAAATATTCCATGCTGGGGCGCCTGGGTGGCTCAGTCGTTAAGCATCTGCCTTCGGCTCGGGTCATGGTCCCAGGGTTGTGGGATCGAGCCCCGCATCAGGCTTCCTGCTCAGCCGGGAGCCTCCTTCTCCCTCTCCCACTCCCCCTGCTTATGTTCCCTCTCTCACTGTGTCTCTCTCTGTCAAATAAATAAATAAAATCTTAAAAAAAAAGAAAAATATTCCATGCTCATGGATGGGAAGAATAAACATTGTTAAAATGTCTATGCTACCCAGAGCAATCTATACCTTCAATGCCATCCCGATCAAAATTCCAATGACATTTTTCAAAGTGCTGGAACAAACAATCCTAAAATTTGTATGGAATCAGAAAAGACCCCAGCTCACCAAGGAAATGTTGAAAAAGAAAAACAAAGCTGGGGGCATCACGTTGCCTGATTTCAAGCTATATTACAAAGCTGTGATCACCAAGACAGCATGGTACTGGCACAAAAACAGACATACAGACCAGTGGAACAGAATAGAGAACCCAGATATGGACCCTCAACTCTATGGTCAAATAATCTTTGACAAAGCAGGAAAAAACATGCAATGGAAAAAAGACAGTCTCTTCAATAAATGGTGCTGGGAAAATTGGACAGCCACATGCAGAAGAATGAAACTCGACCATTCTCTACCACCATACACAAAGATAAACTCAAAATGGATGAAAGACCTCAATGTGAGACAGGAATCCATCAAAATCCTAGAGGAGAACATAGGCAGTAACCTCTTTGACATCGGCCACAGCAACTTCTTTCAAGATACATCTCCAAAAGCTAGTGAGACAAAAGCAAAAATGAACTTTTGGGACTTCATCAAGGTAAAAAGCTTCTGCACAGCAAAGGAAACAGTCAACAAAACAAAGAGGCAAACCACAGAATGGGAGAAGATATTTGCAAATGACACTACAGATAAAGGGCTGGTATCCAAGATCTATAAAGAACTTCTCAAACTCAACACCCAAAAAACAAATAATCAAGTCAAAAAGTGGGCAGAAGATATGAAAAGACACTTCTCTGAAGAAGACATACAAATGGCTAACAGACACATGAAAAAATATTCATCATCATTAGCCATCAGGGAAATCCAAATCAAAACCACATTGACATACCACCTTACACAAGTTAGAATGGCAAAAATGGACAGGGAAAGAAACAACAAATGTTGGAGAGGTTGTGGAGAAAGGGGAACCCTCTTACACTGTTGGTGGGAATGCAAGTTGGTACAGCCACTTTGGAAAACAGTGTGGAGGTTCCTCAAAAATTTAAAAATAGAGCTACCCTATGACCCAGCAATTGCACTGCTGGGTATTTACCCCAAAGGCACAGATGTAGTGAAAAGAAGGGCCATATGCACCCCAATGTTCATAGCAGCAATGTCCGCAATAGCCAAACTGTGGAAAGAGCCGAGATGCCCTTCAGCAGATGAATGGATAAAGAAGATGTGGTCCATATATACAATGGAATATTACTCAGCCATCAGAAAGGATGAATACCCAACTTTTATATCAACATGGATGGGACTGGAGGAGATCATGCTACGTGAAATAAGTCAAGCAGAGAAAGTCAATTATCATATGGTTTCACTTATTTGTGGAACATAAGGAATATCATGGAGGACATTAGGAGAAGGAAGGGAAAAATGAAGGGGGGGAAATCGGAGGGAGAGATGAACCATGAGAGACTATGGACTGAGAAACAAACAGGGTTTTAGAGGGGAGGGGGGAGGGGGGATGGGTTAGCCCAGTGATGGGTATTAAGGAGGGCACGTACTGCATGGAGCACTGGGTGTTATACGAAAACAATGGATCGTGGATCACCACATCAAAAACTAATGATGTATTGTATCGTGACTAACATAACATAATAAAATTTTAAAAATAAATAAAATAAAATAAAAAATATACATCTATCTCAATGCCATGAGAGTCAACAAAAGGCTAAGGAATTGGCACAGACCAAAGGTGCCTAAAGAGCCATGAAAACTAAATGCAATATGTGAATTTGGATTAGAAAAACAAAATTACTATAAAGGACAATATTAGGACAATTGCCAAAATGTGAGTATGAACTGTATGTTGGACGATAATATCGTATCAGTGTTCAATATTCTGAATTTGGTAACGGCACTGTGGTTACAGAAGAGACGTCCTTGTTCTCAGGAAATTTAGGGGTAAAGGGACATGATGTCTGCAATTTACTATCAATAAAAAAGAGAATGAGAATAGCCTCTGTGTGTGTGTGTGTGTGTGTGTGTGTGTGTGTGTGTGTGTGTGTGTGT